>NW_008336313.1:747633-778475 GCF_000622305.1 Nannospalax galili | reverse complement strand
CACACACACACACACACACACACACACAGAGCAACCTCTTACACACAGCAGTGACAAGCTCAAGCACAGCAATGCTCATCCACTGACATAGGATTTTCTATTGTACACACAAGCACCAAGTCACACATGTTCTCTCTTACACCTACAGACACACTCTTAATCTCTAAGCCTGCACACACACACACACACACACACACACACACACGACCCAGTCTTTGAGGCCCAGATAGAAGGTAGGTCTGAAAAAGTAGGACAGTCTGCAAATTGCCTTGTCAGGGAGGAACGGGAGACTCTGAGAACAAAAGCGCTGCCTTCTGTCATCCTAACGTTGTAGACAGCAGGCATGTCTGCCCAGCTGCCCTAGTTCCTAGAGGAGCACCTGGCCCTGCAGCTGTGGCCTCTCCTGCCCCTCTGGAGCTACACTCCTCTCTGATCCCATGGCTGCTCCCCAAAGGACAGCAGCACGCCTGTGTACCTCACCCCCTACCTCCCCATCCCTGCCCTGTGCTGAGTGCTCAGCACAGAACTTCTGTCCTGGGAGAAAGCTGTGAAGATTGTATCATTGGGTGAAAAGCAAGGACAGAAAGCAATTCCTAAGATTTCTAAAAGCTCCCTAAGCGCAGAGCCTGGATCTTGCGGAGACAAGAGGGGGTATGTGAGGAGGAGTCACAGTGAACCTTGCCCACTCACCTGCTGGGCTCACCTTGGGGGAAAGCCCACTTTAACCCTCTCTTGGCTTTTGCTGTCCCTCCCTGCACCTTCTAGTCACTGTACTCATGGGGCATACCCCATTTCTGTGTACATATGAAAAGTCAGGGGACTGGAGAGATGGCTCAGTGGTTAAGAGCACTGACTGTTGTTACAGAGGACCTGGGTTTAGTTCCCAGCACCCACATGGTGGTTAACAACCATCTGTAACTCCAGTTCCAGGGGAGCCGATGCCCTCTTTTAACCTCTGGGGGCATTGCACGACATGAATGCACTTCCACACATGCAGGCAATATACTTGTATACATAAAATAAAAAAATGAAAAAAATGGGTTTTAAAGTTAGGTTCAATCAATTATTAGCCATTTCAATAATTACTTTTTAATATTAGTTTCTTACAGAGTTACTTAGTCCCTGAGTTCTGGAATAAAGTTTGCAGGGTAGAGAGCCAAATGTCTTGTTCAACATCGTCAGTGTGGGTTGAGAGTCTCCTCCCTCTCCACAGAGACCTCAAAAGACACTGGAGTGGGACATCTACACCATCTTCTCTGAACAGAAAGACCTAGTGTGGACACCTCACCTGGCTCCCCTCCCTTGTGGGAATGAGTATCATCTTCCAATAGAGAAACAGAGCCCTTAGGTTTCATTTTTGGTGCCCCTGAGGCCTGGATTTAAGGGAATCACCACTGATCCTGTTGATCTGCACAGCAGAGTAACAAGCAAGGGAGTAGACATAGAGACTCTGGAACCTCGTGGCTTCTGACCACCATCCTCACTACCAGATCTGTCCTCCCACTCTCTGAGGATCCCCAGACACCTCAGCCGCTAGCTCTGGGTCTCAGATTAGAGTTCACATATTCTCAAGCCTCAGGCAGATTTCCACCCTGTTCTGCCTCCCATGAACCCCTCTTTTCCCAGAAGTTCCCTCTGACCTCTCTTTCCCAAAGGGGAGGCTTGGAGGTAGGCAAAGGGGGATTATCCTTCCTGGCCCTAAAATGAATCATGGGCAGCTTTGTCCAAGGTCCTCCAAATCTCTGACGCGCTAATGTTTTGTGCATACTATAGAAGACTTGAGAGGCCCGTGTCTTTGGTTGGACTAAAGAAGTACACAAGGCGTGGCTCACACGAGTCTTCACACATACCCAGCAGAAACCAGTTCCTCCCCATCATCCTTACTAGAGGATGTCCCTGGCCATTTCCATAGCTTACTCCAGATACTTGTCCTGCAGGATGCTCCATGAAGTAACTCTGGAACTGCTTCCCATCACATGCCTGTTGTGAGTGGAATTATCACCTTAGTTTCCAGGGAGACTTAGAATAAAGGAAATCTTTTGTCTCGTTGATACTTGACAGGATGAACACATTGATAACAGCAAACACATATGTAGGATCCCCTATCTACCACCCACACAGCAATCTCCCTGACCATCCACAGGGTTACTCATAACCAAGATATGAAAATAGTAAATGGAAAATGCCAGAAACAAACAATTCAAAAGTTTCAAATTGCTATTCTGACTAGCATGATGAAATCTTGCACTATCCCACTCTGCTCCGCCAAGGACATGATGGACCAGCATAGCCACCCCATATATGTTACTCTCCCATCAGTCATTTATCAACCAGCCCAGTTATCAGACTGCCTATCACAGTATAGTAGTTCTTCTATTCAAACTACCTTGACATGGTAGCCTAAGGCTACATCTCACATCAATGCAAAAAGAAGAGGGTGGGTCAAGGACAATAAGGTCTCCAGAGAGAAGAACCATATTCACATAACCTTTATTGAGTTTGTTGTTTTTACTGTTCTATTTTGTTACCAGTAATATCTCCCCTTCCCCCGTCTTTCTCTGGAATCCAAGATCCTACCCATGTTAACTAGACACTCTACCACTAAATTGTACTTTCAGCCCTGTTGTCAATCTCTGACTGTGCCAAATTTATGAAGTAAATGTTTTTCATAGGTAGATAAGTTTAGGGCAAAACAAAAAACACAGTATACACAGAGTTATCCTTGACGTCGGGTACCTACTGATGGTCTTGGGACATGTTCCCTGCAGATCAGAAGACTATTGTATACTGATTTAAAAGCAAACAGTATAAAACTATTACTCGTGTAATTAATGTTCATATTCTACCAAATATTAATTCTAAAAAATATAGAAAGGTTCCAGAAAGTCTGCCTGAGACTTTCCTGCTATCATTTCTTATGACTTAGTGACTTGGTCCCACCACACAGGCCTGTCTTTACTCATCACCCAGGCCTCTATGGGATCACGGGACAGATGCATTGCTTTAGGTACCACGCCTTCTCAAGGAGGAAGACAAAGGACCAGAACCCACGGGGGCCCCAGCTCTACCTTTACCCACAACTCCCAAGGCAGACTTCCCAGCATGCCTTCTTCAACGTCACTGACTTCCATCGCTGTGCTTTCTGCAGGGTGGGTGATGGGTCTTCTCTCCCTTTTCCTGTGAGGAAGATCTTTCCCTGGACTGTTTTTTCCAATGGAGAGGTCTTTCAGCTGGTCTACTCAGCATCTCCAACACACTCCATCCCCAAGTTAAAGTAGCGGAAAGTGTATTCTGTGTAAAATGAGAAGTTGTGTTAATGTGGAAATTAGATGCTTAGGCTTAGAGAACTTGTTCTCAGTACCCAATTCTGTGCTGGGCACTGAAATCTGGGTACTTGGTCCCTTTTATGGCAGGAGGCTATTTCTTTCATAGTGTAAACACACACACACACACTTTTGGAAGCCAGACTTTGACATTTCTTATTTGAGTACCTCTGACTTTGCTTCTCCATCTTGAGTAACAACACAAGTTAAAGGAACCCGGAAATGTCATTTTACAAAATGTCAGCAAAGAGAGAGACCTAAGAAACCTTAGCTTAGGGTTGGCAAGTCAGTTTTCTCCCAAGTGCCAACAGCAAAGAGTTTCAAGCGTGGCTTGAATTGCGGTGGTGGCATTTTCAAGACTGCATCTGAGTTCATAGGGTAGGAGGACTGTGGTCAACAGTGACTCATGTCAAAGGACCCATCTTAGTTTGGGTTCTTTAGAAGTTGAGCTCACGACAATTCTTACCGAAGCTTTTAGTGAGGAGGGTGCTCAGTTCAAGGTGAGAGAGGACAGCAGGCTGAAGCAGGAGGAAGCTTAGCCAGGGTGTGGTCCCGGGTGAGGATTGTCTCGGGGCACTAAAGCACAAGTCAAAGGAAAGACATCTGGCCTTTGGGATGGGTGGTCAGCCATTGGCTGTGGACAGTGGGGACAATGCCTCCCAGCCCAGTGATGGCAGCTCTCTTCCACAGAGAGTTATTCTTAGGGGAAGGCTATACTTGTGAGCCATTAGTGCCAGGCAACATTCATAGTAGCTGAGAGAAAGGTGTACTAGCCCAATGGAGGGTCTCTGGGCAGAGGACCAGGAATGCCTATTAGTGACACACAATGAGAGAATGATAGCCCCCTGGCTACTTAGTTAACGTGCTTAAATATGCCACAGTCAGTTCATTACACAGGTGAGAAATCAGACTTCAAGAGGGAAGAGCTACAGTTAAAATTCCCTTACATGGTCTTGAGTGCTTGGTCCTACACTGAGATACTCATCACCTGGCTGCTCAGAGCAAGGCTGACATTCTAATGCTGCAGATATCTTGTTGCCTGAGAATTCAAACACCTCTCCTGCCCTACCCCTCTCACCTATGCCCTCCTGTTGGAGAAGTGTGTAGATTATCTTCCTTTTCTTTTCTAACTAGCAATTCTAACACCCAATCAGTAGACCCATGTCATAACATATGGAATGATCCATGTTAGATCTCTTGTAGGGTAGCATAAACCTTTTCTATCTATCATCGATCTATCTATCATCTATCTATCTATCATCTGTCTATCTCTATCATCTATCATCTGTCTATCATTTATTATCTATCATCTATCTATTAGTTTGTTTTTAATACTGTGTATAGAATCCAGGGTCTCATGAATGCTAAGCAAGCATTCTATTGTGGAGTTACATCCTCATCCTGTTTTTTGCTTTTTATTTTGAGAGGTGTTTCCGTAAATTGTTCAGGCAGGTCTTAAATTTGTGATCCTCCTCCCGCCTCAGCCTCCTGAGTAGCTGGGTTACAGGCCTGTGCTGCTAGGCATGGCTTCATGGCCCTTTTAGAAACAATCCGAAAGGCTTTGAAGTCTCAGAACAGTGACTTTTAGGTGCCCATAGATTATCCATAATGCCTGCCCTGCCGTGATAGATCTCCTCTAAGTACTTATGGAACATTATGGATTTCCTATAGAATCCCACAGACTGGCAATGATTATTGTGCCACATTAAATAGTCATTCATTCAACTATCTATTGAATATTTACTCCATGTCATACCATGCTGTGGAGAAACTAGGTAAATGAAACTGGCAGGATCCCTAACCCTTCTACTAAGCATAAGACAGTAAACATTCAGGAAACCAGTACATAAAGAATTTTTAATGGTGTTGAGGGGCACTGAAAGTGAAGCAAAGATTCCCATTAATCAGATCAAGGCAGATGGGGTAACCCTTGAGATGACACAGGAACAGGGATACACAGTTGTCTAGAGCTCTGAGAAAGGAACCTTTCTAAAGAAACAGTAAACAGGCCACGTTGCCTTTAATCCCATCACTTAAGAGACAGGGGCAGGTGAATCTCTTTGAGATGAAGGCCAGTCTGATCTACATGGTGAGTTCCAGGTCACAGGGAGACTCTGTGTCCAGCCAGAAGCAGAGATGAGCAGGATGCAGTTCAGGAGCATGGAGAATGGTAGGTGCCTTGGCGAGTGAAAATGAGGAACAAGAAGGTGAAGGATGGAAGAACGCAGAGCAGGAACTTGGGGTATAGAAATAGAACCCATAATGCCTTGCTTCCAGACACACTGTCTTCCAGAAGGCACTATGTGGCTAGTAATAATAAACCCTTTTACAGGTATGCCTATGAGTGCCTTCAAAAGTCAGCCACCAAGATGGCACTGGTGTATTCCCTGTGGGAACAAGGTGATGTAGTTTCCTGATTCATTTGGGTTGTTGGGAACTGAAGTCACTGTGGTTCCTGCTGTCAGGTGAAGCCTTCTGCTGAAGATTGCTAATTGTGCCCACAGTATCGCTAAGGACCATGTGGAGACTATTTTTAAACCCGGGAGTATCCCAAAGAATATTTTCCCACTCAATTTTTCCTCCATTTTATTGATTAACATGAAAAATTAATTCCAACACATGCATTTGTTACAAAGAATAGCACCCAATTAGAAAAATGATTTTCCAGTGTGTTAGGTTTAGTTATGGCTCTAAGTAGCAGAGACCCACAATAGAAAGTCTTAAATAACAGAGAAGTCCATTTCCCTCTAGGGAAGAACTGTGAGGCCTACAGGTCCAATTTGCCAGTATTCTGTGTAGGAGTCTGGGACTTAGCTCCTGACAGCTCATGTTCTGCCATCAGGATGGCGCCCTGGCCACCACGCACACCCCAAGGGTCAGGTGGTTAGAGAAAGAAGAAGAGGCAGGGGTGCATTCTGGTTCCCTTTCAAGGAAACTTTCAGGAAACTGCCTGTAAACGTTTCTGCTCACCCTTGACCAGGACTTAATCACGTGCAGCCAGGTGGCTGGAAAACACAGTCTTTCATTCCTGGCGGGCTGTTCACTTGCTAAGGAAGAGCAAGAAAACAGATCATGAGAAATCCTCTTTATATTCCTAGTATGGACACAAGGCATGTGACAATATCACATTAGGAAAAATACCCTCACTTGCAGGTGGTAGCCTTGGAATTTTAAGAAGCAGTAAAGCTAAATTGAAAGAGGGAGGGAGTCCAATATATGCTGCCAACGTACAATTTCTCCAAGTGAGGGCATGAAAAACAAGCAAGTTAAACCCCTCACCCACTGTCATAATCATCGCATAAGAATACTGTGAAAGGCCTTGCTCTATAAATATCTTAATGGAGTGAATTTAGCTCTTGTTGGGGTGGGGAAATACACTCATTTTTCTTGTTTTACCACAAGGCAGTGAGAGTCTCATCTTAGACTAGTATTATTAAATGATGCTACAAACAGAAAGCATTTCTTTACAGCAGTATGGTGTTTTCTGTTTCTAAAACCTTCCGCCAAGAAGCAATAAGAATGCCCATTTATTTAGTGCCAAGTATTAACTGATGGATCTTGAGTCAGATTCTATTTCTTAGATGTTGTATTTGATTGAATCAGTAGCATGAGTTTTTTTGTTTGTTTGTTTTTAATTTTTACTTTGTGGTCAACATCTAAAGCTTACAAAGTTTCTCATTTGAAAAAAGATCAATTCTTGTTTCTCTTGGAAGGTGGGAGTTTCTGGCATACCAGGCCCTCGTTTCCACATGGTCACTCCCAGCTGGATGAGGCTCAGCAGCTGCCCCTTCAGATGGGCATACGAATGCCGATTCATTACAGGTCCCACCCGGCCAGGCCTCCTTTTCATGCAAGCCCTGAGGGCTCTGTGAACGGCTGAGCCTGCCACTCTCTTCTAGCTTGTCTCTCCATTGCTGTGACACAACACACCATTACCAACTTGGGGAGGAAAGGGTTTATTTGTCTTACATCTCCCAGGTCACAGTTCATCAGGGAGCCCAAGCTAGGAACTCAGGGCAGGAACCTAGAGGCAGGAGCTAAAGAACAGGCCATGGAGAATTGCTGCTTACTGACTTGCTGCCTGACCCCTGCTCAGCCTGCTTTCTTATGCAACACAGGCCCACCTGCCCAGGGGTGGCACCACCCACAGTGGGCTGGGTCCTCCCACATCACTCAACAATCAAGAAGATGCCCCATGGACATGGCCACAGGCCAGTCCAATGGAAGCAATTCCGTAATTGAGGCTCCCTCAAGCCAGGTGTGTCAAGTTGACACTAAAGCTATCCAGCACACACTCCTAATTTAGAGCTGCTAATGTTGCAAGTATTTCTAAACTTCGTATTAGCCTGGATGTGAAACATTAGTATCCGCATTTTACAAGACCATTATAGAATGACCTAAGACTAAGGGTCAGTAGCTGCCACCTGGAATCTGAGCCCAGGGCACTGTGCCACCCTGTCTTCCACTGACCCTCAACCCGCACCTTCCTCCCCTTCCCATAGATGCATCATTCACACCATATGGGTCACACAGTGTCCATAAATTTGAAAGAGAAAACTTTTGAACTTCCCATTTCTTTTGCAGGATTATTTTAGACTACTTTTTATATTTATATTTGAGGGGGCAAATCTTGAGGAAGGAATGATGAATGGTTCAGGGGAGAATGCTATTATCCATCACTCCAATACCACATGCATTTAAACAGTTCTGAGCACAGAAACTGGTTACTTAATTGGCTCTAGATAATCTGTCCCTGTGGTAGGCTGAATAAGAGTCCCAAACATGCCCACATCCTGTCCAAATCCCCACAGCTTTTAATTATGTGGAAACACGGTGAAAAAGCGCTTTGAAGATGTGTTCATGCAAAGATTCCAGAGATGGGAGGATGAAGATGGATTATCTCTGTGCGGCAAGTGCGATGCAAGACTCTTCTAAGAGGGAGGCAGAGGGATCAGAGCTGCGGAGAGGGGAAGAGCAGAGGCGGCAGTCAGGGAAGAGGAAGGTTGCTGCTGGCTTTCAGTATGGAGTCAGTGGTCATGAACCTAACTCACACACTAATAGACACTGCAAAAAAGTGGGTATCGTCCACGCTGAATGGTAACTTTTCACATAGTTAAAAGCTGTGGGGTTCAGCTAGGATGTGGGCATGTTTGGGACTCTTATTCAGTTTACCACAGGGACAGACAGTAAACACTCAAATCTATATACATACGCAGGCATGCTCGCACAGGGTCTTGTCAGAATACGGCAAGGGCACAGAACATAACTGAAGCAGTCATTTTAGGTAGGAGATGGTCTAAGGAGAGAGCATTTTAGCTAACTGAAGTGAGAGAATGAACCCTAGGGCTGTCAGTAGGTGGGCTCTAAAAGCTGTGAAGTTAATGGCAATAGCAAGTCCACAGACTGAGACATGAATGAACTTGGAGCACTGACAAAAAACAAGAATGCAGATGGGACCCAGTTGGAGCCAGCTTTGGGTTTCAGGGTTTGTCATGAACAGGACAGACAGATCCCAGTGGATTTCCAGTAGAGGAAGGCTGTGCTCTGGTTACCCTGGCTCCTGTGAGACAGGACTGCAAGGAGCAAGAGGAGAGGCAGCAGGCCGCTTCGGGAGGCCTCTATGGGAGGCTGTTCTTTGTCCAACACAGGGATGCTGAAGGTGGGCTGGTGTTGATAGGAGAGGTGGAAAGACATGCTCGAAGGTGAGCTTTATGTGAGAAAAGTAGGCCTGCTTGGTTTGCTGCTGTCCTGGCTTTGGAGGCTGGGAGAGGAAACAAAAGAATCAGGGAGACTCCTAGATTCTAGATCTGAACAGCACAACATGTTAGGTGTCTTGCAATACTAGTTTAAGAGCTTGGGTTCCAGAGCCAGGTTCCCAAGTATCCAATAAGGCTTTTCTGACCTCAGGCAAGTACTAAATGGCTTCAGGCCTCCCTTTTGTCCCATGCACTGTGAGCTGACAGCAGTACCTTTCTTGTGGGTAGAAATGAATCAGCATGAGTATAGGACTCAGATCAGTGTCTGGCTCATGATGAGGTTCAGCAACAATCAATGATTATTAGTACTATCTCAGGACTTTATTTAAAAACTCAATAATTGGAAAGCACTTTTGCTACTACATAGAGGAATAGATGAATTGGTTCCAATTCAAGAGGAGGGTCATGCAAGCCTACTGGGTACTCAGAATTAACAGAGGACTGGCAAGCCTCTAACCACTGAGTCCTCAGTCTAGGAGGGAGGGCAGAGCAGCCGCAGCCAGGTGCAGTGAGTGATAAGGGCTCGAGAACCACAGGGTCCTCTGTAGGTCAACATACCAAAGAAGGATTTGGGCCCAGTGCCCAGCATTTAATGAGACTCTAGTAGATACTCATTCCTTGTATCTATTTGGAAACAGTGCCAACTTAGGACCTGACCAGAAGAATTCAATTTGTTTAAAGCATGCTATTTTTAAAGAAATAGGACCATTTTTCAAGAAAACTGATCATAAATTTGAAGTATATCCTAAAGTAACTAAACAAGATATTTTAATGTGTTTATTTATTCTTTGAGAACGTCATACATGCACACAGTATGTTTTGATTATATCTCCGTTCAACTCCTCTCAGACCCTCCACCCTATCCCATCCCAACTTCATCTTCTCTTTCTTTTTTTTAATAATCCACTGAGTCCAATTAGTGGTGCCTGTGAGTGCATGGGTGGAGGGTTATCTACTGGAGCATAGACATCCTACCAGGGGCCACACCCGTGAAGAAAACTAAGTCTCCTTTCTCCAGCAGCCATCAACTGCCTATAGCCCCTCAGATGCGGCCTCATGTGTGGGCCCCTCCCCCATCCATGCTGGAATTTTGACCAACTGAGTCTTGTGCATAAACAAGCTATTTTAGCTCCTAGAGTTTTAAAAATGGCAGACCTTTGACTTGTAACATTTTTGTTGTTACTGTTTTGTTATTGTTGTCATTGCTTACATAATACTTAAATTTTTACAAGTGTGGAATTTGTTAAAATAGTACATTTTAGGGCTGGGGTGATAGCTCAGTCTGTAAAGTAAGCTTCACCTGTAGTTGGTGAAGCATGAGGGCCAGTGTTAAATCTCCAGTACCCATGCCAAAAGTCAGGTGTGGCGACATGGCTCGTCATTCAAACACTGGGATGACAAAGACAAGAGGATTCCTAGAACTTGCTGGCCAACTTAGCTTTACTCAGTGAGTGAGCTCTAGGTTCAGTGAGAGACCCTGCCTCAAAAAAGAAGTGGAGAGGGACTGGAGAGATGGCTCAGCACTTAAGGGCACTGACTGTTCTTGCAGAGAACCCAGGTTTGATTCCCAGCACCCACATGGCAGCTAACAACCATCCTTAACTTCAGTTCCAGGGGATCTGACACCTTCTTCTGTCCTCTGTAGGCACTGCACAACACGGGTGCACTTACACACATGCAGGCAATACCCTCATACACATAAATAAAAAAATCATAACTAAAATATTTTTAAAATAGGTGGAAAGCAAATGAGAAGATACCCAACATCCCCAACATCAACCTCTGGCCTACATATGTATGTACACACACACACACACACACACACACACACACACACGCAAATAGTATATTTGAGATATTTCCTGCCTTTGAGAATTTTCAAGGTTTTTTTTGTTGCTTCCTTTTTCATATTTTATTTTTTTTATTTGTATGTGTATGAATTTATTGCTTGAATGTGTGTAAGTGAAACCCTGTCATGCAATGCCCATGGAGGTCATAAGAGGGTATTGGAGTCCCCTGAAACTGGAGTTACAGATGGTTGTTAGCTACCATGTCGAACCTGGGTCTTCTGGGAGAAGAGCCAGTGCTCTTAGCCACTGAGCCATCTCTCTAGACCTTTTTTGTTTTCTTTCCTTTTTCTTTACTTTGTTTTTGTTTTGTTTTGTTTTGTTTTGGGTCTTTTTGAGACAGCATTTCCTCGTAGCCCCAGCTAGCCTGGAACTCACTATGCTGACCAGGGTAACCTTGAACTCACAGCCAAGTGCTGGGATTAAACGCATGTGCCACCATGCCCAGTCTTGTTTTCTTTTCTTAATATTTATCAAACCTAGTGACTATCCTAAATTTCAACGAGACAAGGATCCTAGGATCCATTTGTCAAGGGAATAAGTCAAGGGAAACTCATGAATCAGGTAGGGAGCTGTGACTTCTCACATCTTAGAGGATATTTATCATTTCAGGGAAGATTCAAACCTTTAGTTCAGGAATTATAAAATGCAGATACATCTAGAGACATGCAGAGAACGAGGTACAAATAAGCCCAGTGTCAGTCCCAGGGATTCCAGCTCCTCCATGCTGCAGAGTGTAAGACCCTCCATGGGCATTCAAACCGCAATTTGTATTCATAGTTTGCATTTTTATGCCATATAATTTTATCACGGGAGAGTAAACTCAATAGCTCATGTCTTCCCAGCAACTTGAAAGTGGGTGGGATATCGGATTCCTCCATTTGACGGATGAGAAAACTGAGGCACAGGTGAACTGAATTGAAGCTAAATGAATAGCATAACTACTGAGCAGTAGTAGAATTAGGGATTTAGGACACATGCCTGGAATTTGGTAGACTCAATACAGAAACTTGAATTTGCAACCTGATTCTCTCTATAATTCTCTCTCACTGAGCCTTAGTTTTCCCTCCTGTGTAACAGGAATAATAATGTTCATTTTAAAAGAGTGTTTGAATAACATATGACCATTTTCTTAAATATTTAGCCAAATATCTGGCATATGACAAGCATTTACTAAATAGTAGTTTGTTAGTGGCAGTACTACTAAAAAGGAGAACAACTCAAGCCTATCCTAAGTGCAGGGTTTCTTTTAGACCCCTCCCCTATCTATGCCCATAGCACCCCCCACCACACACACACAGAGACCAGATTCCTATCTGGTCAAGCATTTATACCAAGATGTCCTTCAGTTCAATGAAGTTCTGCTGGAGTCTAGTCAGTCTATCTAGAGATCTTAAAGATCTGCTCTCCCTCACCCGGTAGTAATCAGCTGCCAGTAATTCCTTGACTAGGGTTGGGTCTGCTGCCTATCTCCCTCGTTCTGTGCCGGGTTTTTGTCTGATTAAGTCTGATGGGTCTTGAGCATGCTGGCACCATTGTTGCAAGTTCATGTGAGCTAAGTGTAGTTTTTACCCATGGCCCACTAGTCATCGGACAAAGGAGCACTCAATGGTTCTGGGAAATTCCTACAGGATCCTGCTGGTGATGAGGCCCAAACCCAAGAGGGCAGTGAATTCGTCTTTTTTAAAAAGTATCTGTCCGGCTGGTTGGTTTAATGATCAGAGAAGAGATATAAATTTGCATATAGGACAGAAAATCATAGATTGTCAGAGCTTGAGGTGACCTTAATTTCAGGAAGAAAAAATCTTAATGAGAATGGTTAAACTTTAACCTACACACATTCTGTTTCACAGTGCTCTTTATATTGCATACATACTTTGCATATATTTGTGTATATGTACACACACACACACACACACACACACACAATGTTCCTTGGGGAATGGTCTAGGCTGTAAAGACTCCTTTTTCTGGAATAGACATGCCCAAGTATTGGGCTATTATATGTACTGCATATGGGAGTAGGAAAGAGAGTTGGCTATCGGACAATTTTTCTTTTGGTCCCCATGTCTCATGCTCTGATGTGCTTGGCAAACCTGTGCACTGACCTTCCTGTGGTCCTGCCTGGCTGATGAGTGACCTTGTCAGTTGAATCCACTCCCTTGGACATAGCTGGACTAGTCAGCCTGGACCCCTGGTCCATCCATCTGCTTCCAGACTCTCTCAAGCTTGCTTTCTTCTCTCGTGTGGAGGGCTCACTCTCTTGTATTATTTATCCTTACTTTTGTTTGTCTGCTTGTGGTAGAAGATCAATGTGAATGGTACTAGTATATGCTTTTCACAGACAAGCCTCATTTAGGTGGCTGAGTGAAGCTGGGTAAGACTGAACTCAAACCAGGAAACCCTAATGCGAGGTCTAGGATTCTCAGCCCAGATACGATATCACTTTATCCTAGTCGGTGAATCCTGGGAGAAAGGATAGAAAGATACATATTGAGCATTTTTTCCTTCAAGGTCAAATTAAAAATATTTTGTGATATCTGCTTTACATGACTAGGTAGACAATAATTCTTAAAATAAGAAAGGCAGGAAAAAAGAACAGATTTGAAAAGTAGTGAGTCCAGTTTGGCCATTAGGATCTAGTGGATATTATAGAGAACTATTGTTTGCACATAGAACAGGAAGCTGCCATAAAGAGAAAGTGTGACTAGCAGTGGATACAGGTGGAGAAATGTTTATAATTGTTATCTTAAAACTTTCGGACACACATAGCCAAACACAAGACTCACAGGCAGGTATGCTTTAATTTATCAATGTCCATGATTCTTTCTCCAACTCAGTGTAACTTAAATAAAATGCAATTCATAACCTAAAGGACTTTTAATGACTCATCAATATACCATCAAAACATTGGGCTGCCACGTATGACCAAAGATCTTTAAATAGGAACACAAACTGGGACTGTGGTACCCATAGCCATCGATCAAGATTTTGTTTTAGGGATCAGACTGTAAATGTTGATAAGCAAAGCTTCAGTGTTCTGTGGCACAAGTTTGAAGAAAGAAGTCACCAGTTAAGTGGCCGAGATTCAACCGTATGAATAACGACTCAAATAATCCCAAGTGTGACATGGAAACGAACAAGTAGATAAATTCTGTTGTTTGGGACTATAGGAAGCATACTGGACTCAGGTAGCATTGGCAGGACTTCTTGGGAAAATAGGCCATGGCGTGGCAAGAAGTAGGATTTAAAATTAGAGGGAGAAAAAGAAATCCCACATCAGTAATGCTTTTCTATTTGAAATGGAGCCTCAGTACCTTCCCACAGGAGCCGCCCTTAAACACCACTGTAATGGACTGCAATGGAGGGACTGAGCATTTTGTCCTCCCCATGTGGTTAACAACATGTCCCCAAAAGAACAAGCCTTCACACCACGGTGTCTAGGTGAATGTTTTTTCTATTTGGTTGGTTTTTTATACAGATATCACCAATCTAGCCTCAACATGATTTGCATTTTATTTTACACATTAACTATCTGATATGTGCAAGATCATAGAAGAATATGAAGATAAATATAATCCCTGCCTTCTAGGCTCTCACCGTCTCGTTGAGAAGACGGAGACAGAAATTATTCACTATTTAAGAGCAGGTGTGCTGCCAAAGATACATCACTAAGCACCCAAGAGTCCACAGGAGGCAGCAGACAGGAAACTTCAAGGGAGTATGGCCTCTGCCAGTCTTCAGGTCTCTTCTCCAGGGCCATAGTCCCAGTTGGTGTTTTCTGACACTGGATCAAGCACTGCACACCCCACCTCTCCAACACCTTCACCCATCACCCTGCTATATTTGGATTCATTCATTTTGCATCACTGTGATCAAATACTCCACAGAGACAACTTAAGGGAAGAAATGTCTATTTTGGCTCATAGTGTCAGAGGGATTTTAGTCCATCATGACAGAAAGAGCAGAGCAGCTATCTGTGGGGGCATGAATGTGTGACCGTGAAGCATTCACATAGCAGCAGACCAGGAAGCAGAGAGCTAGACTGGAACCAGGAGCAGCTGCAACATTCCAAAGCTGGATCCTGGTGACCTCCTCTCACCAGCCAGGCTACCTACTTCTTAAAGACTCCACAGTCTTCAAAATAATGCCACAAGCTGGGGACCAAGTCTTCAAAAACATGGACATTCCAGATTCAAGCTGTGATATTCTAACACCATAATTATTTATGGGAAATTTTGTCAAAAGTATCTTTGTTCTTTATTTTTATTTTCGAGGTACAAAGAATTGAGCTTAGGGCTTCTTGAATTCTGGGCAAGCATTCTACCACTGAGTTGCAAGCCCTAATCCATCCTTCCTTCCTTCCTTCCTTCCTTCCTTCCTTCCTTCCTTCCTTCCTTCCTTCCTTCCAAGTTTTTCTTATTACATGTATTTATTTGTATGTGTGTATATGGGGTTGGGTAACCACTGCAAGCACATGGAAGTCAGAGGACAGTTTATGGACATCACTGCTCTCCTTCAACTCTGTAGATTCCAGGAATTGACTTAGGTCTTATCAGGCTTAGCAGCAAGTGCCTTACCTGCTGAGGCATCTCACTAGCCTTGTTCGTTATTTTTAATAAACAATAACTATGTGTTGTTTTGAAAGGTACAATTATATAATGGATATATTTTAGGTAAAAATCTCCTGGCTTTCATGACAAGTAGCAAAGGAAATGTGTAAAAGTCAGTGACACACTCACAGTTCTCATCAACATTAGGAACATGACATAAGTCATCACAGGTGGAAAAGAGCAGGGTCTTTGAAGGGGAACTTTCTTTGCCCATTGAGCCCCCTTGTCTCCACAGGCAGGAGACGATGTGCCTTACCGACACACAGGCTATAGCCAGGGTGTCCAAGAGAGCACCCTGAGATGCTGAGGATGTTGCCCTTGCCGTCTGCTGCAGTGTCACAGGCCATCTTGAAACATTATGGTTTAGGGAAGCACATTGTGATCAGGCTTGCGTCTGTGGGCCACTCAGACAGAGTACATCAGAGAAAGTTCGTGTCTGCTACAAAATGATATCCGAGGACTCCACTGGGATGACTTGAACAACTGCAGCGAACCAGGAAATGTTGTGGGTCTATGTTCGTCTCTCCCTTATATGTAGTTAGCAGAGGCCTCTGCTGCTGTGTGTTATTTTATTATATAAAAGTAGAAACAAAAACAAGTTCTATTCTTCACAGATGACAAAGTGCTTGGCCCTGCATAATCTCATGGGGTTGACACAGCAGCCCAGGGAACTTTGTGAGATGTTGAACTCAGGGACCGGGAGCAGTTGGTGTTGGATTTAGTTATGGAGTCCAGTCCTGAAGTAGCCCCTTCATTCCCACTCCAGTGTCCACCCCATGCCCGCCTACCTTGTCTGTGCTTTCCATGTCCACCCCCATGGTACACAGGAGGTCACACCTGCTGATATACAGAAAGCAGCAGCCCATGGTTTGTTCAGGGCAGTGGAGACCCCAAAACCCACAGGAAGAAGCCAGCATCCCTGACCTTGAAATGATGTCTCCAGCCAGAGGAAGAGGTATCAGCATTCATAGAGAGATGCAGGAATGAGGATCACAGTAATGGTTGGGTTTAATACTGTGCACACACTTCTGATGAATATGCAAATATGACTGGTTCCAGAAGCGGGAAGCGAATAACATTTACTAAGCAGCAGCAGTAAACCACTTTGAAAGGGGTGTGTCAGCAGCATGGAAATGAAATTAATCCTCTTCACCTGTGAATTATCAGGGGCTTTGGGTTCTATCCAAAAACGTCTGAGTTGGTTTGCTTTCCTCCGAGCCTCCGGTGTAAACTTGATGCTAACAGAGAATGAAGCCTCTGAATTCAATACAAAATAGGACGAAGTAAAAGACGCATCTTAAAATTTGTCCAGTTAAAGGACCACAGTTGTGCCTGCCCATCCAGGATGTCTGTTCTGGGTCTTCTTGGCAACTGATGTGCCTCCAGCCCCCCACTCAACTGATCTAAGAAGACTGACAGTCATAAAGGAGGCTATGATGATTACGTCAGGCCTTCTGATGCTGTCTGGCAAAGACATGGATAAGAGGCACTAAGTTGAAGTGTTCAAGGGAGAATTCATCTCTTCAGTGGAAGAGGAGGCTAAAGGTTTCCTCTGAAAAGAACTCTACACCAGATCTGAAGATAAGACAGGACAAAGAAGGTCACCTGCCGGCAGGCACCGTGCCTCTGGTGGGAACACAGAAACTATGACTAAGTCCTTATTTAGGAAACATCCAAATTCCAGTTGAGAAGTTACTCATGTCTTCCCTAAGTCTATAGTGATCATTTGCTACTTAGGATCACCTGGTAGTTTTATTCTCTTATTTAGGAAACAGTATCTGAGAAGATACTCTGCCGTTCCATCCAATAGCTGGGTCTAGGACCCCAGGTAAGCCAACTAGCCCCTACATACATCTAGAATTCTGTGCAGCAGTGATTGGAGCAACATGGGGGAATCTCCTTGCAGTGGTCCATGAGTTCTTGCTTCCAAGGTCTCTAAATCTTCCCTAGTTCCCTGTGCTGGATAGCTTTAGTGTCAGCTTGACACACCTGGGTTGAGGGAGCCTCAGTTGGGGAATTGCTTCTATTGGACTGGCCTATGGCCATGTCTGAGGGGCATTTTCTTGATGAGTGATGTGGGAGGGCCCAGCCCACTGTGGGTGGTGCCACCCCTGGGCAGGTGGGCCTGTGTTGCATAAGAAAGCAGGCTGAGCGGGGCCAGGGAGCAAGCCAGTAAGCAGTGTTCCTCCACGGCCTGTGCTCCAGCTCCTGCCTCCAGGTTCCTGCCCTGAGTTCCTAGCTTGGGCTCCCTGATGAACTGTGACCTGGGATATGTAAGCTGAATAAACCCTTTCCTCCCCAAGTTGGTCGTGGTCAGAGTGTTTTGTCACAGCAATGGAGAACAAACATGACATTCCCCTCTTCCCATGAGCCTGGTCCAGCGACTCCCTTGGCAATCTGTTAACTACCTGATATCCTCCCAAGTATTTCATGTTCCTGTTGAAGAAAGCCAAAACCCATCTCTGTTGCTTGCAAGCAAGCAATTTGAGCATGCACACCCTCATCCAATCATTAGCTATCTTTACCACCTGACCTCACTCCAGGCATTGGGTAAAGCAGTGACTAAGACTGTCTTGAGGGAAATTACCTTCTAGGAACTAGACATTCGCCACGAAATGGGATCTGACTTGAATCCAGATAAAATCAAAGAAGTATTACGGGGAAGAGTATGGGGGAAATTCAACTCTCTTGAGGGGTATAAGGCACCTTCCCAAGGGCCATGGTCTCTATCTAACTCTGAAAGGATGAATGAAGACAGGTATGCCAGACAGAAATGAGGAATGCTCCTAATGCAGGAGAAATCACAGGTATTAAGAACAGAGGTAGGATAGGAGTCTAAATGGAAGAGTTTTGGAAGAGAAGGTAGTAGTGCAGCATGTATACCACATGCGTAAGTGCAGGAAGAACGCTGGTGACTGTTTTCTATGCAATTTTGAAGGCCAAAATGTTAAAGGACTATCCTAAGATAACATAGTTACAAAGCCTTAAAGGATTCTAATTCTATCTTCACACACTCAGAGTATTTCCACAAAGATCAAATGCAGTGAAGACTATTTGCTCTGTCTCCCTAGATGACCTGGGCCTGTCTTCATAGCAAAAGATGCCATATGGTTCCCTTCTTTTTTCTTTCTAACCATTAGAGATTAGCACAGTGCCTGGTACACAAAAGAAATTCAGTATGCTCGTTAAGTAAATTAATTAACAAATATCAAAAAGGAAATAAGAGGGACTAGAGAGAGGGCTGGAGAGAGTGAATAGAGTGCTTGTTGCACAAGCATGAGATCCTGAGTTTACTCCTCAGCACCCAATGAAAAGCTAGGCATGGTAGCTAGCATCTGTAATCTCAGCTCTGGGAAGTCAGCAAGACAGGAGGCTTCCTGACACTTGCTGGCCAGTCAGCCAAGCTGATATGTGAACTCTAGGTTCCGTAAGAGACCCCGTCTCTTAAAAATAAGGTGGAGAGGGATAGGGAAGGCACCAGGCATTGATCTCTGGTCTCCACAAGAACGCACACACATGAACACATGTACCACCTCACACGTATACACACATATGAACGGGTATACACAGAGGACGAGAGAGAGAATCAAAAGCCAATATTTGGAGAGCTCTTGATCATCTCATCGGTTCCTTGGTCCCATGGAGAGTTGAGTTCAGGCGGTAGAATACAGTAGCTTCCTCCTTTTCCAGAGCTCCAGCTCTGGAAAGGAAAGTGGGTCTTGTTAGTGACATCCCTATTTTTCAAATCAATAAACTAAAGCTAAAAGATTTAGAAAATGTAAACTTTGGCTAAATTATGACGGTCTGGAAGGGCATCCTGTGGTGCTTGGACTGTCAGGAAGCACAGATACCTTGAAAGGGGATGAACTGATGGGTTCTCATGAATATAGAGCTCAGTCATACGCATGCAGTATTTTCTATCTTGTACTGGCAGACAGAGGAATTGAGACTATATGCATGAAGAGAGAAACAAGTGAAAAATAGCACAGGTAACCAGGCACCATTAAAAAAACACTTTTAAATTAAAATTAAATGTCCACTGTAAGGGGAAAAAAAGACTGAACAACAAATACCCAGTGCCTTATTTAATCACCTGTGATGAATTATAATTAGGACTTGAAAATTATTGAACTTTTTTCCTCCTGTTCACCTTGGAGCTCTGAAGGTGAATTTCAAAGAGTGCAGGAGGAGTGAATATTAAAAAGTTTGTTTTATACTTGAACGCCAGAGCTCACAGCTCATTTTTCCATTAAAGCTCAACTTTTGAAATTTTTCTCCGCTTTGCAATAATTACATCTTCTGCCTGACAACTCATTACATGACAATGCTTATGCTAATGCAATTCTATAGGCATCAGGAAAGGAAAGCTGGGATTTTGGGGGGCTGGGCTTGGAGGGGCTTTTTTCTCTGTGGTTCAAAGAGGCCCTGCCTCAACCCAGCCCTCCTGTGCTCCCGGCACTAAGCACTGATGAGTCCAGCAGCTTTCACTCTTTGCTGGCTGACTTGCTCCCAGGTACCTGGAAGCTAGTTTATTTCATTTTATCTTAAATCCTGCTTTGTTCTAGAAAGGCAGGAAATGAAATGACTTGTGTAGTTTTCTGTTTCAATAGTGTGGGACAAGCCCATTTGTCTTATTTGCCCTGCAGTGGGGACATTTTTTGTTTTCTTTGGAAGAGAGATGGTTACTCTGATCCAGCCTCTAAGACAGCTGGCAGTTTCTACTCTGTACCAGGCCTTGAACAATGGTGCACAGGCTTCTCCAACCCCGTCTGCCTGCTTTGCGCTTGTGTTTTTGTGGGATTCAGAGGATGGGAACCAGCAGTAAATTGTACCATACTGTGGCCTGCTCCCTAGTACAACAGAATTGCTAAGGGATCAGAGATGGCCCAGATGTGGCAGTGACGTGGGGTAACATGAGATCAGGTGAGTCTTTTTCATGAAGGTATCACACTTGAGTTTCAATTTGAGATAAGGACAAACCTTAGTAGGCCAGAGGATGTGAGATACTAGGTGAGATAAAATAGGAAAATTCATTAAAACTCCTGGCAAGGTACCGGTCAACAGTGAGGATGAACTGGAAGGTACTGTGCAATTTTGCCTAGTGGGCCAGAGGGTCAGGAGATGCTTGGAAAAGCAGTGAGCCTGGTGAAGGATTGCAGATTCTAAGGGTGGAGTGCATAGGGAAGGAAGACAGCCTCTTTCCATCCTGGGACTACGTGAGGCCTGATGCCAAGATGTGCAGCCAGAGGATACGTGACTTTGCTTAAAGTCTTTGGCACAAAGCCCCCATTTGCTAAACACCTGCTCAGCAGGGGTTATATATGCATTACCTGTATTACCATCCAATTCATCACAACCACTGTCAGCAGGTATTATCTCATTTTGCCTTAGAGAAAATTGAGGCATGGCAGTATTAGGTTGATGCAAACATAACTGAGTTTTTTTTTCCTTGTTGAAATTTGCCCTTTGATACTAGAATATATCCTTCAATAAATGTGGCTAAGTTGCATACCATTTTAATGCACAGTTCTTGCTTTGTATTTTTTTTTTGATGATTTATGACTTGCTATTTATTTTTATTTTATACTCTGAAAACCAAGCTAGACCAAAAGCAAATGGGATCGGTTTTCTTATTTGAGTTCTGCCACTGACAGCTGGCTTGTCCCAGGTAGGAAAGCTGTGCCCTTCCAAGTCCAGACCTTATACTACACTGGGCCATTTCCAATGCATCATCAATCACAGCCCCCTCTCCACCCTGAGACACCTTAGGGTTGGTAGAGCATCAGGTAGACCTGCCTTGTGAGTTTCAAAGCCACCCTTCCAACAAGTTCTGGAGGAGCTGAGCATCAGGACATGGGTGCAGCCCAGGCTCTTCCGCTAGCCCCTGCGTCATTTCATATCAGTGTGTCTTCTCAATTATTCAAAGCATTGTTAAACTTTACCTTTAGAAAAAGAGGCCCAAATGGAGGAAGAATCTCCTCGGAAGTTTTGTCTGCAATAATAAACAAAGGCTTTATAACACAAGCCATTCTCGCTGGCTTTTAACAGGTGTGAACAATCTAGTGGGTCTTGGGGGATGGACAGCTGGAGGCATCTAGGGGAAAAGGAAACAATGCCTGGAGGAACACAGGAGAAAGGTGAGAGGTATGTCAGTAAATAAGGAACCAACTGAGAGCCTGGTGCAGCCATGTGGCTGGCCTAGGCCCTGACTAAGGGCCCCAAGAGCACCTAGGAGTCCTTCCGCAGTGGTTGGTGAGGCTGGCCTCCCATCCTATCAGCTCCTAAAGGCTGCCTGGCCCAGAATAAGAAACTGCCCTGTCTCCATGTCCTGCAATGACCACATCAACTGGCCCCTCCACAGTGATGTCTTCCTCTCCTCTGTACACTGTCTCTCAAAAGCTGTCCCTGATTCCTAGGTATTGCCTAGAGGCTTTCTTCTGAGCCCCTCAGCTCCCTAGCACTCTTCATGTGCTGCATTTCCTGAGACCTTTCTTCATCTCTCCATACCCAACACGGTGCCTGGTACACATATGAACATAAAAGTATCTGATGCCACTGCACGCTTTCTGCCAAAGACTACACCAGAAGTGTTATGTAAAGCAGGTCATTTGATCCTTGACATGCAGTTATGAGATAGATCGCTTTTCCCCCACTTCTGTTGTATAGCTGAAGAAACAGAGGTTTGGAAAAATTAAGTGCTTTGCTCATCCCAGTAAGACAGGGATGGAGTTGGGATGATCCGTGGTCTGTGAACTGGCAGCATCACATGGGAGCTTATTTAAAACGTAGATTCCCAGGCCAAGCCTACTCAATCAGCAAGTGCATTTTTTTTTAAACTGCCAGATGACTTATATGCGCATTTTAAGCTTTAAGGTGGATTTATCCAGTAGGTTAAAAGGGGAGGGGGCAATGAAGTAAGGATCTAAGTTTGCATCCTGCTTAACGATGTATAGTCATGAGAAAATGGCATTGCTAATTGTTATTTTCCTTACCTGCATTATGGGGAAAATAAAAGAATCTAAAAAACAGTAGCTGTGAGGAGACAATGAGATCATGCCTACAGAGCCTGGAGCATTCTAAGAGAGCAATAGACACTTGATATCATTGTAGATCTTCTCCTCTGTGCCCCTTAGTTGGTAAAATTTGGAAAGGCAGTGTTGTGCCAAAGAGTCCTTCCTGATCTGAACTTTGCAGCAGTTTGAGAGCTTAGGTAGAAATTCCTTGGGCCCCATCTGTTAAGACATGTGACTTTATGCACACTGACTTTCCCTCCCACACCCAGGGCTGCATCAAACAGCGCACACAGCAGCCTGTGTCTTTCCTTTCCTCCCAGCATAGCACATCCAGGGATGTGCATTTTTCCCCTGGCTGACTCTTGTCCTTGCTCACAGTTCTGACTGCTGCTTTCCCCATTCTCCAGCACGAGGTTTCAGAAAGAAGCGCTCCTTGATTTGCTGTATGGCTTCTTGATTAGATGGCAGATTTGTAACAGGGGTGGATGTGACAATCAGGCAGGCTTTGATTAGACCTTTCTGATATGTAAATCCAGGTGGATAAGATAAGTGGCATTAGGCTGGGGCTGGCAACAAAGGTAGGAAGAAATCCCAGGTGACTGGAATTAAAGAATCGGCTGAGCGGTGTTTGGTGCGAATGATGTGAATTTCAAAGAGCCTGGGATAAACACTCACTTTCAGATGGGCTAATTTATGCAGGAAGTCATTTGAGAAGCCAATTCTCTCATCCCAGAGAATTCATAGAAGCTAGCAAAAAATGGTTACACACTGGAGGGTAAACATTGGTAATTGGTAATTAATGGGCACACCTACGAGGAAGGCATATGCCAAATTAAATTGATTGCTGGAATCACTCATTGATTCATTAAGCAGTGTGCACATTTTCTGAGCTCCTGTTCCGTCCAGGCACTGTGCTGGGTGCTGCAGAGTCAGAAATAAACAGGCCTAGTTTCAGCTTTAAAGAGCCCACAGATGAAAGGGACAAACGGTAGTAGTGGGGGACGAAGACACACCAAATTCCAGTTCAACCAGGGTTCACCCCACACTGCTCCAGACCAAGAGCCTAGCTCAGGCAGTAAGCACCTAGGAGGAGTAGCAGGCTCTCACAACAAATCTGTAAATGGATGCGTGAATACAGCCAACCATTAAGCAAATACTTGCATGGGTAATTGCTATGCTAATGGTTCTTAACCCCAAAGAGACCTTGTGGCAGGGTGCTCCCAGAAAACAAAGCAGGGTGACTTACCTCTATCTAGGAATCCAGACCCATCTCCCCCAGTGGTGTGACAATTAAAATGACACCTGAGGTAAACAAGAGTTAGCCAGGCATAAAAGAAGTAGAGATGCCTTTCCCGGTGGGTAAATAGCATGGGGAGGCTCCCCAGTGGAACTAACTTGACCACAATGGGATGTTGAAGATACTTGCAAAATCATGGACCATGAAAAAAGTGGGAAGGGAAATGCGAAGTCAGAGTTCGGGAGGGCCAGAGCACACCCAGGACTTTAGATTGTCCTCCACCCCAACAATAAGTACACCTGGCAGGGTAGCACCATAGTGCATCATGGAAGAACGTGTACTGTAACTGATAGGAAGTTCTGCCAGGAGAAAGCCCATGCTTCACCAGCAACGGCAGGACTAAGCTTGGCAAAGGACAATGGGGAAAGGATTTGCAGGAGAAACAACAAAACCAAACGCCAAGGCTTAAAGCCAGAGGGGACCCTCATTTGAGTCTTAGAACTGGCACTCATCTAGGTCCTGCTTGGCCCTAGACAAACCACAAATGTCTCCGAGGCTCCCAGTAAAGGACTGGTTAAAGTGGTTCTTGGTGTAGAAGCCATGCCTGGTGCTGATTACAAACTATAATGCATGCTCACTTTTCCCTTCCCTGAAGCTGTGTTCCGTGAAGGGTTAGAACGAGATGCTAAGGGGCCCTAAAATACTAGTGGTCTACCAGACTGCATTTTCTAAAATAATTGTCCAGGAGTTACTTAATGGAGGTGGGAAGGCACTGATTTTTTTAAATCAACAAATATATTCCATCATTTGACTACTCGGAATTGTATTAGAATTGTGACTTTTTTCTGAGCCCCAAATTTCCTTGGTTTAAAATGTATGTAATAAAAAAATTGTTTTCCCAGGTAAATGGATACTGAGCTGTGGGTCATTCAGTTTTGAGGTTTCAGCTGATGTTGGTCTGGTGATTTCAGGTGGTTCACAGAGTCTCAGGACTGATGGAGGCTGGAGTGGAGCAGCAGGGGCTGGCTCTCAAATGCAATGCAGAACTCAAAAATACTCTCTGGAGCACATAGTCACCAGTATATTTCATTTCCATATAAGAGCAAACTACTGCAGGGAAGTGTGCAGTATTCATCTGTGGTATTTATCTGCCTCTGTCTTCCTGTAATGGAACCCCTCTTTCTTGGGGTGGCCACTTCCCTGTAGTTTATGACATAAGCCCCTGTACTCTTGGCAGGATGGGCACACACCTAGGCTGAGCGGCCAGGGCCCTCATTCTCCCTAACCACAGTGATTCGCTCACCAGCTTGCCAGTCCCAGTATTTGCTAAGAAAGTTGATGGGATTTCTGGAAACTGTAGTGGCATTCTTCCCTTCCATCCCTAGATTCCTAGCTGCAAATATGGCTTTAGCCAAGCACTGCCAGAGCTCATCTCTACCATCTACTTCCACAGAGGAAATCCTGCCTGAGAACCACACAGTGAGCCATTATTAAGTCCCCTGATGGATACTGCTTTTCTGAAGTTCCTAGTCATATACCACAAAGTATTCCTTCTTATGTGCCTTTTATAGCTATACTGAAGAAAATAATCAACGTCCTCTGGTCTTCACATATTTAAAAGGTACCACTTGATAAACTTTGACATTTGGGTACCTTCGTGAAGACATCACCATCCTCACAATAAACATCCATATAGTATCTTTTAAATTCATTTGATTTATACACCCATGTTCATTGCAGCATAATTCACCACACTTGGGGTACCCAGTGGGGAAGCAACCCATGTACCCATCCACAGATGAATGAATAAAGACAATGGGTCATAAACACATAGTGGACTATTAGTCATTGTTGAAAGGGAAGGTTGTTCTGACCCATGCTGCTGGAGCAGGATAAAACGACAGGGAAGAGTTGAAAATACCTCTTACTCTCTGGGATTGAGTTGGTTCCTTGCTTGTTAAGAATCAAGAATTTTGATACAACTGCCTGCACCATTGCACAGAGCCTGGGTACAAAGACTGTGACCCCTTCTCTGAGCTACCTCAAGTCAGGTACTGAAAAGAACTCATAAACCATACTACAGGCACAATGGTTTCTTAACCCCTGTGACCTTTGACTTTGGCCTTATCATAAACCCGAACAATGTATTTCCTAAACCACCTTGCAATCTTATTTACAAAAGGGAATTCTTCAAATTAAGAGAAATAAAGTGAACTGCTCATTTTTAAATTGCCTAATCTTTGAATGTAGTTATAGATCACATGCTTTGAACAGTAAAACTTTAAAAGCCACAAGATTTCACGTATAGGTATAGTTAATATACTTCACTGTGCTCAAATCCGTTTCTGAGTATGAGTTTTCCTTTTCTTAATAAACCCCAACTCTTACTGACTTGTCTGGAAACCCTTTTCTGAGGTGTAAGACCTTAGCTTGGCCCGAGTCGTGGGTCTCTGATGAAAACATTTGAAAGTAGTTAATGGTGATGGCTACCCAGCAATGTGTCACTGAGTTGTGACTTAAAAATTGTTATGACTATAGGCTTGGTATGGTGGTGCACATTTTTGATGCCAGCACTTGGAGGCAGAGGCAAGCAGATCTCTGTGAAATTGAGGCCAGTCTGGTCTACTTACGAGTTACAGACCAGCTGGGGCTACAAGGAGACCCTGTCTCAGAAAAACAGAACAAAACAAAACAAAAAGATTATGATCGTGCTATAGGCAACGCATCCTTCCATGTTGGAACCCCCCAGTCACGTGAGGAGGTGATTAACTGAGATCAGAAGGGTGGAGCCCGATCCCATATAACTGAGATCTTTATAAAAGGAATAGTCGGGGTGGTGGCACATACCTTAGATCCCAGCCCTCAAGAGGGAGAGGCAGGCAGATCTCTGGGAGATTGAGGCCAGCCTGGTCTATACAGCAAGTTCCAGGCCAGCTAGGGCTACAGGGTTCACTCAAGAAGAGTGAAAGAGGGGCTGGAGAGATGGCTCAGCAGTTAAGAGCACTGTCTGCTCTTGCAGAGGACCCAGGTTCAGTCCCAGCACACCATAACTCCAATTCCAGGGGATCCAGTGCCCTCCTCTGGACTCCAGGGGCACTGCATGTACATAGTACATTCACATATATGCAAGCAAAAATAAATAAATAAATAAATAAATAAATAAATAATAAATAGGAACAAGATCTCAAAGTACTGTCTCTAAATGCTGAGGTAAGGCCAAGGAGAAGACAGGGCCAGGAGATGGCAGAGCCAGGAGAGGACACAGCCTGAAGTCCCTGCAAAAGCCAGGTCAGGAGCCCTCACCAGGAGCCGACACTGTTCATGTCTTCACCTCTTCACCTTGGACTTCCAGCCTGTGTAGCTTAAACCGCTGAGTCTGTTGGTACTTTTTTATGTAATCTAAAATGACTGATGCAGGTAGGAAATCTTATATTATGCATATTTTACACATTAAAAAAATAAGTGGGGAGGTGGGGACACACTTGCAATCCCAGCATTCAAGAGCTAGAGGAAGGAGGATTGTTAGTTCAAGGTTAAGTCAGGGTTACACAGGGGACCTGCTTCACGAAACAAAACAAACAAACCACCACCACCACCACAACCCACCAAGTCTGTGCTGTAGCTCATGTTAGGGAACGGCAAAGCTTTGGGTTCCAGCCTCAGCACCAGACACACACACACACACACACACACACACACACACACACACACACACGATTCAATTTTCTTTTATCTGTAACCTGAAATGTCCCTACTAATGCAACCAATTTAAATCTTATCAGTCATATAAAGAGTCCCAGAGGCCATCTGTATTAATTGGAAAAAAATTCCCATTTTTTTTCCAGCAAGACTTCACCATTCTCTGTGCATCACAGCCAGGCAGCCACAGCCACATGCTGGCCAGCCTTAGCATCCCCACCTCCCACCCTGGCATCCCAAGGACAGAAGAGGCCTCCAGGGCAGCCCAGAAAGTAACTCGGGCATTTCGTCTCTTAAAATCCTGGGAGGTGTACCCCTAAACCCCCATTCCTGTGCTCAGAGGGCTCTTCTCCCTGGGAAGATGCGGGCAGATGCAGCTGTGACAAAGGAGAGGAGAAAGGGAAAGGAAAACTGCTTCTCAGAGGAGCCCTCTGTTCCGTCGCCAGATGTGCCCCTTTGCACGGTTTCCCTTATCTGCCTCTTTAAGGGCAGACATTCAGGAAGGTCCAGCCCTGCTGACAGCCTGGCTGGCTGCTAAAGGGATTTTGCACTATCAAGACTAACACCCCGGCCTATGAGATTGCAGAAATCCTTTCAAGGCAAGTCCAGGCGCATTTGTAACTTATCTGAGAAAAACATCACAGAGTGTGTTTGTAGCCAGGGATTCTTCAGCAGAAAAGTAACAGATGAACTGGGCGTGAGTTCATTTCCTTCTCAGGAATACTGAAGAATGCAAGACTCCATCCACTCTGCCTGCCCATCAGAGTTTGTGCTCTAGATGGTTCTCCAAGGGCTCTGACACCATCACATCTACCTCAGGCAGGTATGCTCTGGCCACGGCAAGAAAATAGGCCCACTTGTATGTAATCCACATGGTGGACACCACGAGACCATTGAGCTTATGTTATCTTATTTACATGATACCGTAACACTATGAAGCTAATCTCCTCACCCCATATTATAGACAAAGACACTGAGGCTAAGAAACTACATTGGCCTGCATCTACCCACCTTGTCAGCTGGCAGAGTTCGGGTCTGAATCTAGATCTTTTTGCTTCCACATTCTGTATCATTTCTGCTAGGACACACTGTGCCCAGCCCAGAACTTCAGCTTCTATAAATTAATTTTGGTTGTGATATGCCTGTACCCCCCTGGGCACTGCTTTTATGACTCTAGCTGGTCCCTGCACTCCCTGGGTGTGGTGGTCACGATCAAGATGGCATGCCACCACATCCTTGGTAGTTACCACACAACAGGCACCAATAACCACTGAAATGATCTCTAATCCTTATGCCACTTGGCAAGTCAGTCTCATTTTTCTACTTTTACCTATAGTGGTGATTGTAGCTTAGAGAAGGTAAAGAATTTGCCCAGGGACACACAGCAAATGAGGAGTAGAGGGCATCAAAGCTGGGAGTGTCTGACCCCACAGCCCTGGGGGTACCCATTTTCCAGATTCCTCTGGATGAAGAGGCAGCGACTCTGTCACAACAGGTGCAGACAATACCATCTTACATATTCCATTGTTATGTACAAAACAATCCTGCCATCATCTGGCTCTGTCATCAGAAGCACTTAGGAAGTTTAATTTTTAGAAAATGTATTCTTGGATCCTGTCTGTTCCAGTAGTCAGTTACCAGTTTTACCTAACTGGAAAATTGAAGTTAGAAAGCAGGACCATTGAGCGAAAGAATCAGGTCTCTGCCTGGTTGATTTTAGGGTTTGTTTTTTGGGGTTTTTTTTGTCATTTTGTTTTGTTTTGTGGGATTTTTTTGGAGGGTAGGAGGACTTTTCTGGGTCAAATTCTAGAATTAGGATTGCCTAGTTAAAGGGAAAGGATGTTTCTGTCACGACCCTGACTGTGACTCTGTGTGTGTGTGTGTGTGTGTGTGTGTGAATAGTTATCTCTCTGTGTTATGTACTAAATTGTGTCCCCTCCACCTACAAATTCACATGTTGATGCCTACTACCCATATTTGGAGATTGGACTTTCAAAGAATGAAGACTGAATGATTTTGTAAAGGTGAGGCCTGCTCCACAAAGGGGTATTACAGGAGGAGACACAACCTATAGGAGGTAGGACCTAGTGGGGGGCTCCTTTGTACTAGTCACTTTTCTAATAGCTGTGACCGAGGACTTGACAAGAAGCAACTTAAGGAAGGAAGGATTTATTTAGGCACACAGTTTAAGAAGAGATAGAGTCCATCATGGTGGGGAAGTCCTTAGTGTCAGGAACATGAGGTAGCTGGTCATACTATATACCATCCCCAGTCCAGAAGCAAAGAGCAGACATGAAGTGGGGGCAGGCTATCAAATACCAAACCCCACCCTTAGTAACTCACTTCTCCAGCAAGGCTCCAACCTCCGAAAGGTTCTACAGTTTTCTAAATTAGCTCCACCAGCTGGAGGCCTGGTATTCTAACACATGAGCCTATGGGAACATTTCCCACTAAAACCTCAACAGGGTATGACCTGCCAGAAGAGATGGGACAGCAGTCTCTGCTTCCTGGTGTGACTGTTCTGTTGGACACTTCTCGGTGTGATGTGCTGCCTCCACCAGAGGCCTGACACATCAAACCAACTTGATCTTGGACTGACTTCCAAAATAGAGCTAATTAAGCTTTTCCTTTATACATAGCCCATGCTGGCTATTTTATTATAGTGACTAAAAGCCCCAAGCCAGAATGAACAGCACCATCACAAGAAAAGGGAAAGATGGCAGAATGGCAAGGGTACAGAGATGCAAAAAACAGCAAAAGGAAGCCGTCAGCAGCGAACAGGAGACGTTTCAGAGACCACCCCCCTGCTCATCCCTGGTCGTCAACCTTTATGCACTAGAATCCCAACAAAATAAGTGTGTGTTACCAAAGCTACCCAGACTGGGGCATTTCTCATGGCTCTAGCTGACTAACATAGTATATGATATATTTTTCCTCCAAACTGTCTCCTATAAACCTTGTGCCAATTCTTATTCCAGCAGAGGCTGAGCATGTCCATCTACTTCCCTGGATCTTCCCAGCACTGTTTACTACAGGTCTTTTTAAATCGTCAAAACTGAAAACATGCTGCTCCTGTAACTCGGGTGATTTTCTCCCTACTGAGAGGGACAAGCTTTCATACTTGAGTTAGCTACTTGTATGTCATCTTTCAAGTCTTTCACTGAATTTTTTTCTTACCAGGAACCTTAGCTTTTTCTTTATTAATAGAAGATCTTTATATACCAAAGAAGTCTTTTACATCTTAAAAATAACAAAAAGCACTGTCCTTCATCTTTCGAGTATATTATAAATATTTCCCCCAGGTTATTGTTTGTCATTTAGTTTAAATTATATCTTATCAAATTTATTGATTTC
>NW_008336313.1:731813-747525 GCF_000622305.1 Nannospalax galili | reverse complement strand
TCTTGCTACCCCTAATATCTTGCCTTCTGTGACAGTATAGAAATATATATTTAAAATATATATTTATTTTGTTTGGACTCTACTTGGGGATAAAATGGCAATACTTTTCTGTCTCAATCAAGGACAAAGTAATCGTCCCAATACCTTTATTTAATAATCTGTTGCTCCTCCCTGATGTCAAAGTCCCATTTGTTATATCGTAAAATAGATTCTGGCTGCTCAGTTCTGTTCCCTTTGTCTGTCTAGTTTCTAAAAATCATGTGTTTTTACTTCTGTGCTATAGCTGTTGCTTCCAAACATCACATACATAAGAAAATGAGGCCTTAGATTTTAGTATTTGCCAAAATGGAAGGGATTTTGTGCGTTTGCACTGCCTCACTCCCTAATGTGAGCAGATAAGGAGAGCTGCTTTGCTTTTCCCTAATGTACCTTAATGATGATAAGACTTTCATCTTCTTTGTATTCATGATTTTAATTCTCTGGTATTTACTGGAATGCCATTAATCATTTTAATCACAATAAACTCAAGCTAGTAACCGAATGTCCTAAGAACTTAGATAGCAGTTCCATTTTAATTTCTCAATAATTAACTTTACCATAATTTTGTAGTGCTATCAGTGCTGAAAATAAAAACTTGCAGATGAACGTAAAGAAAACAGGATTCTTTGCGGGGAGGGGCGGGGGGAGTGGAATCACAGAATACAGATGTTTCTGATTGGTCTGATGCAGCTGTGGGATGCTTTTTCCGTGTAACGCTGGTGTTGCCCTTGAAGGAGAAATTAAAGTGACCGCAACGCTTTCCGTGTGGGCGGCCAGTTTTCCCTCTCCCAGAAATCATTAGACAACAAAATTTAGCAATAAAACTTCGTGAAGGTGGTTAATAGAGTAGCATGGAAGAAAACTTTGAAGCAGGGGTAAGAACTGATAGGTAATGTAGCCGATGGATGAATCCGATTGATCGGGAGAAAGCACCAGGACGCGGATAAAACTCCAAGGAAATAGAGTTTATTAGCAAAGGAACACATGGGATAGATTCCCTTCTGGGCAGGAAAATGTCTGCCCCTTGGTCGTGAGCTGGGTGGTCTTTTAAAGGAGGAGGCTTCTGGGGGGTGCAGAAGGCGGGAAGATATATATTTTTTTAAAGTTGGCGGGGGACACGACACGGAGGGGAGAGCGGGACTGTTAAACCCTGCCCTCTTTAGAGATCAAAGGGGAAGCCGGCTGTGTTGGCCAAATAAAGGCAAAAAGTCTGCTTCTTTTGACTTCAAAGACCAGGGTGCTTATTAACTTGGTTCCCTTTTCTCAGGGGCTTGTGAGGTCCTTGAGGCCCTGTTGGTGAGGGGGCGGGGCTATCTGAACCCTAACAAGAATACCAAAGTGGTCCTGGAAGTCATGGGAATGGGTGTCGGGAGAGGCTATTGAGCTTGCTGAGGGCTAAAAGCCTAGTTAAAGGCTTTTCTGGTATAGGACCAGGTAAATGCACATAAGCATGGACCATCTCCTAGGCTGTTGGTGATTGTGTTCTTCATGTTTCAAGCATCAGTTTTAGAATGTATTCCTAGTGACCTTGAACAAGTCTCTTCACTACACTGAACCTCAGTTTCCTCAACTGTGAAATAGAGGCGAATGAGAGCAATTTTCTGCTGCTCTGCAGTGAGTGGCTGAAACAGGAAATCCCTTCCAAATCACATGTTCATCATGAGAACTCTATCTAGTCCTACCATGAGGAGCTCATGGTGAGGCTGAGGAAAAGAGAGAATTAAGCTATAAAGTTCAGGCACTGAGTCTCACCGCTGCCCTTATTAGCTGGGTGACCTGGAAAAAAATTCAAACAATCTTTCTAGAACAGTCTCCTGATATGTAAAAGAGATACTAGTAATCCCATAGCAATTTGGTGTCTCGGAGTTTTTGTGAGAATAAATTACCTAATGGTTGGCAATGAGCTTTGAAAACCCTGTAGGTGTTATTTGCCTTTCAAATCTGAGAGAGTATTATCCTTTAGAGGCTTCTTAGCAAACCCTGAAACTCTGTAGATGTTGCTAGCCCTGACTCTGAAATTATCTGATGGAAGAATCTTCTTGCCCCTGACAAAGAGCAAGGAATAGTTGGGAGGAAGTTTGTGTGAATAAGATCTTAACTCGGGAAAAACTTTCTACCAACCAGGACTGTACATTCATTTGGGACAATTTTCTAGTAGCTTGGGTTGTTTCATGAGACACTGAACTCTCTACCATCATTGGGCCTGTTCAAGTATAAAAAAGAGACATGGCTTTCCTTCAGTAATGCTACAGGTCAGAGGCAGGCATTTGCTACGTGCTAGACTCCATGACCAAAACAGAAAACAGTTAAATTCCAGACTCAAGGTCCTTGGTTGTAACCAACAGAGAGAAAAAATACCATCTAACTTTAAGAAATAAGGAAGGTAGGGGAGAGTTCACGGAGTTGGGAAGGGATTCACCACCCAAGAGAGGAGGGAAGAAAGACAAAGAGTGGAATAGACCACAGGAAGAACAAGTCAGTATGAATCAGTCTCTCTCTCTCCCTTCCTCCCTCCATCCCTCCCCCTTCTCTCCCTCCCTTCCATCCCTTCTTTCTCTTTAGACAGGGTCTCTTTTAACCCAAGCTAGCTTCTAACTCATCATGTATCCCAGAATGACCTTGAACTTCTGATCCTTCTGCCTCCACCTCTAGAGTGCTGGCATTATGGGTTTGTACCTCCAAACACAACTTTATACAGTGCTCAGGATCAAGCCCAGGACTTGGTAAGCACTCTGCCAAGTGGGCTACACCAGCTCTAGTTTCAAGTTTCTTTGATATTTTTTGTCACTTAAGACAAAAGTTCTTAAAAAGTATGGCCTAATTTTACATGTCCAGAAGAAGAACATGTGTAATGGAAAACTTTGTCAGCCACCTCATCAGGATCATATGGAAAGACATATTGGCCTGGTTCCCTCGAGATAAGTCAGTGTCATTTACAATAAGGCAGGAGACCCTGTGAAAGAGAGGGGAAAAAATAGAGTAAGACAGAAGTGTCGTGTTTTACTCTCCCTGCCCTGAAAGTGCCCCTGTGCGATGGGGGAGGCAGACCAAAGAAGAAAATGGAGCTCTGTGGGAACACCTGTGGAGGGCACGGCTCACCAAGCCTCAGGCATTAGGAGAGACAAGAGTCAAATACTAAGTGAAGAAGAAGAAGAAGACGTTAGCTGAAGATGGTGGGGAGAGAAGAGGTACTCAGGGTCCTTCAAACTCCAAGAGCTGGTGGTTCACAGCATGGAGACACCTTTGCTGGGGAAATGCTTTCCCTTGTCTAGACTTCTGCTTTGCCACTCTTATCCCACCCAGATCATGAACTTTCCAAAGAATACCAGCCTTCCTGAAGCTATCACATATGGCCTTTGGACCGAACCCATGTAACTCCAGCGACCAGGATTAATTATAACTCTTCATTGCATGGCAAGGACATGGGAGACCAATTGGCCTAAACAACTTGCCCATGGACTTACAGCTAGTTCAAAGAAGTGACATGAACTCTTCAAAAATTCTTCAAAGGTCCTTTGAACCTTTCCTCTTATTTAAGAATAAGTGTTGAGTGTACACTCTTGGTGAAATTATATCTGTAGTGTTCATGGGCTAACCAGTATCCATAGGTTACACTCCCTGGCTGCGTAGCATGGTGCTAGATGTTGCTCCCAGAGTCTCAGAGCTGTAACTGGAATGGATCTTAGAAGTGTAAGGGCCTTGAAAAAGAGTGTTGAGGCAGGATATCAGATTTATTCCTGATCTAAGACAAGGAGAGTGATCAGGACCCTCTAGACCCACACCACTCAGTGCCTTCTAAGGGAGGCCGCTCTGCTCAGGCAGAGCCAGTTACCATTCCACGTAAGAACGTAATCTTGGTGCTTCCAAGGCTTCTGATTTGCCAGAGAGACAAAAAAACTAGTTTCATGAGTTTTAGAAAATATTGACAATGCGTTAAAATTAGTTTAGGTCTAGACAATAGTATGATGTTACAAACCCCTAATGTATGTTACTTCTTTGGTTTAGAGTTTTCACTTACTTGTAAGGCCATTTACCCATGAGTCCTCATGGAGAAGAATTTGATATAGAGGAAATTCCTTCCAGACAGGAAAAGGAAAAGAACAGCTGGAGTCTTTAGTTACAGAATGTGAGAAGGAGGAAGTAAAGTAAGGCTACGCAGGCAAGAATGTGCGGTGGCAGGATTCATATCTACCTCGGGCCCTGCCCCATCCATGCATGTGTGCCTTGACATACCCCACCCCTGACCACGTATACATACCTTGACAGGCCCTGCCCCGTCCATGTGTACATGCTGTTCTAGTTTGTTTCTCCATTGCTGTGACATAATACTCTGACCAATACCAACTTGGGGAGGAAAGGGTTTATTTTATCTTACATCTCCAGGTCACAGTTCATCACGGAGGGAGCCCAAGGTAGGAACTCAGGGCAAGAACCTGGAGACAGGATCTGTAGCACAGGCCATGGAGGAACGCTGCTCCCCTGGCCCCTGCTCAACTTGCTTTCTTATGCAACACAGGCCCACCTGCCCAGGGGTGGCACCACCCACAGTGGGCTGGACCCTCCCACATCACTCATCCAGAAGATGCCCCACAGACATGCCCACAGGCCAGTCCTATGGAGGCAATTCCCCATTTGAGGCTCCCTCAACCCACGTGTGTCAAGTTGACACTAAAACTATCCAGCACACAAGCCTTGGCTAGCAGAGGGAGAATGAGTACTGAAGATATACAGGCAGGTATGAGGGGACCCAGCAGCACAGAAAGCTGTGCCCAGCTCTCTGGGCACTTCCAGAGAAAGAGACCTCTGGGGTTCTAAAGTTCTACACTGGGCTTGACACCGTGTCCCACAAGAGGGCCAAATAGAATACATAAAGAATTGCTGGAGATAATAGGTCTAAGTTCTAGATCTGCCTTCCTAAGGCTTCAGAGTCTTTGGGTGATCTTCAGGATTAAATGGGCTCAGTGAGAGTAGAGCTTCCGTGATGGACAAGAGCCCAGATCTCCCCACCAGTGTGTCACATGAAGACAAGAGCAGCAATCTGCATGTCAAAACAAGTCTGCAGGAATCTACACCTTACACTCCCCAGACCTGAGAACCACAGGAACACAATTCTTGCTTGAGCTACTTGGTTTACTGTGCCTCTTACAGCAGACTGCTATGTCTAGGGCAGCCTGCTTCTCAGGAACTTAGAAAAAGTGGAAGAAAATTCTTTCATGGGCTATCTGCATAAATTTCCAGTAAAAGCAATATGTCACTCCAGTAATATCTTTAAAAGAAAGTCTCTCCTCCTCTGGCATATGCCTGTCCTGCTCCCCACTAATTTGCATAAATACAAATTTCCTATAAATATTAAATATTATAGTAGAGTACATTTGCTTTTATATAGTATATATTACATGTTTAATAGTTTATATGAATTGATTGCATATGAAATCACCACAATTTAGTGAGGTTAGTACCAGCCTCCTTATTCCACTGATTACAGTACTGAGACCCAGAGAGGTTAGCGTTTTTGCCTGCAGTCACGCAGCTCGTGAGCAGTCAGCCCAGCCTCCAAGCAGGCACGGTTAACCTGGCTGAAGAGGAGACTCTCCAACAGACTTTCCATTGTATTTAAATCTTCTGCAGATTTGGGACAATCAAAGATCCAGCACAGCCTGCTCCTTTGAAGCTCATAATATTTTAAAAAAGAAGAAAAAGAACCATATTTAGGTCGCTCATTTATTTTTTGTTTCCCTAGAGTTTTCTCTGAAGTGTTACACTAAAAATATGTCATTCTATTAATGTCTTTTTTTTCATTCCCTTTCCCAATCCTCCAAAGCTTTCAAAGATTTTACCTTTTTAAATGTAGAAATTGCCTTGATTTCTTAAAGTGACAAAAACATGTCTGGATGTTTGACAAGGAGTTCCACCAAGACCCCAGGCAGAACCAGCAGGCATTTGGTCCTGTGAGGCATCTGCAGAGGACACCAGAGGGGATCCCACAGGGAAGGAGCCCACCCCTGGCTTTGGTCAGAAGCTGATTTTCTCAGTCCCATCCCCTGTATGTCTGTTGGATTTGCATTAGGAAATGGAAAGTGCACTGGTCCAGACTCAGCCAGGAAACCTTGTGATCTAGTATCTGCTCCTGGGTTACTACTGCTTGAAGGACCTTGAGCAAATGTCTTCAACCCTCTAGACCCCTGCAAACCTACCTGTAAACTGCAGTATGGTGACACTCACATCATATGTCAATCATATGTCAATGGGTGAGGTGGGTTTATGGTAAAGCATCAGTGTGATGCTTGGGCATGACCAACACTCAGTGACAAGAACTGTGGCTTTTAGCATTGGTCCAGCTCCATGGCTAAGTTTCTGTGAGTTCTTAGCATCATCTCAAGGCTCTGCCATCCTTGCCCAGGGATCACAAAGGTGATCAGGCAGAGGAAACGGAGCAGAGAAAACATGAACCTCTGTAAACAAAGACCAAGTGGAAAACCTGAGAGTGAGTGGAGACTGGTTTTGGATCCATACCATGTGGAAGAAGGGTGAGGCTTGGGTCCTACGTCCTCAAGTGAAACCCAGGAAAAGAGGCTGCATGAGACATGAGTGAGGGAAGTATCACGATACAGGGTCTCACCATCAGGTACCAGAGATGGGTGGCTGCTGGAGAGGCAATGAACTGTGTCTCCCTGGAGCTGAGCAACAGAGGTAGCTGGCCATGTGTAATGGCATTGTTGCTGGTGGGTGGCCATGTGCTGTTATGACCCAGTTAAGAGACCTTGGCTGGAGGTTGCTGTTTCCTTCCACAGCCCCACTCACTTTTCTCACCCCATTGGGCCACTGCCCATCCTACAACCAGGGAGAAGATGCTTAGAGCCAACCCTTATGCTCAGAGCATGCTGGGCTTATTGAGACTAGTCAGCCTGAAGCCTATGTACCCTGCCTGTATCTTTCTCTCTTAGAAACCACAGTGAGAGTTCTTCTCTCAACCACCCTCACTGTTTGATGGTCACCCCTGGTGCTTCCCACAGCCTTGTCTGGCAGGCTTTGTTCATCTAAACATTGCCGGTCTCTCTCCTGACCCACACAGGGTCTTATCACACTTCACCCTAGTAGTGAGATTAAAGCACTACGTCACCCGTATGCTGCAGAGCGGGTACTTGGCAGGTGAGGAAATCAGCACTCCTCAGACCAACTGCTGCACATATGCCACAGGCCGCTGCTCCCCATACCTTCCTCTTTGGTCCGTCCAGTAGGTATGGGGCGATCCACAGGGAATCTAAATCTGACTCGCTCCCCGTTTGATGCTGACAAGGGAGCCCGTGAACCCTCTCTCTTCTAAACCCAGTTCTGTAATTATTAAGAAGAAAAGAAAATCGAGATCACTCAGGGAATAAAAATAGTCACATTAATGAGATCCACACAGCAATATCAAGTGCTTTAGTCCCCCCTGGGTTAACCCTCCCAGCAGTCGGTGGGGCAGATGTTGTTGTTTTTTTTTTTCACCTGATTCACAGGGGCAAAGTGAGGGCCCCTGCCTGGGCAGGGTCTGAAGGCCAGTAAGAAAAGGTAAGATTTGAACTCTGCTGAGTTTTCCTTCAAATCCTATCCTTTTACTCAGAACAAAGCAGCCGCGATTCAGGGAGCCTTCGTCACTATGGGGAAGGAAAAGAGAACAAACCGACTAAAAATAAAACAGGTTCTTTCAGTCTTAGCTCTCCTGTCACTGACTTGCTTGGATTTATTAAACGCTTGGTTATTCCTAAGTGAGCGGCTGCCTTGGGTCACAGGTAGCAGGTGGGGCCAACCTCAAGGTCATTTCTAGAACACTGCAGAGTCTTTGTACAGGATAGTGACCGTGGCTAACCACCTGGCCCTTGGGAGTGCTGAGGTTTTTTTTATTTTGGCACATCCAATTCATCAAAAGAAGCTGGAGCTTTGAATGAAGCCCAACTCCTGCCATGACAAATTATTCATGTATTCGGGCAGTGATTCAGCAGCAGGTAGCAAATGCTGACTGTGTGTGAAGGCTTGACTGCCTTGCTTCAGAGAACTAGGAAAAAAGTCAAAATGCAGCTCCAAACTCAAGAGAAAGGGAATATGCAAATATGCAAATGCATGTGTAATGAAATTAATAAATTATTACATATCTACCTTTGACTAACCATTTATATACCTAGCCCATCCCCCCACTGGCAAACATGAGGAGTTTGACTTGGGAGGAATATGCAATCCAGGACAAACACCTGGGAAGTGTCACGAAGTGAAAAAGTGAAGAGTAGATGAGGCGGGACTCAAAGAGTGTGAGAGGTGTGTCTGATGTCTCCTGGGCTGTAAATGCCAAAGCCTAGGTTCAGGTGAAAAGAAAACAAGCTCTAGGCAGGAAGTAACTAGCTTGTAACATTGTCATGTCCTAAAGTAGCTAGTTCTAATGTAGGGAAGACCCTGGCACCCATCCTTTGTCATAGAATTCGTAAGGCCAGTGCTTGGTACTGCCCTGTCTGAACTCAGGGGAGTCCAATGCTAAGCTTAGCAATGAATCATGCCAAGGAGGCCTGGCCCTGGGAGCTCCTTGAATCCATCGGAAATTCAAAAATAGAAGTTTTGGAAGATCCCTGTGCTCAGTCCTGCTGTGGCCAGGGAAAGTGCCCTCTGGCAGGATTTTGACTTACAAGCCCCAGGCTTGACCTAATTCAACTTCTTTCATTGGCATGATAAACGAAAATGCACAGTGGGGTCCCAAAGGGTTTCCTCCCCTGCAGACAGGCACCTGGGTCCCCCGGCTGCCTGAGGGCCATTCTGGGAGGTGGCACCTCTGAAGAGCTACATGGGAAGAAGCTTCACCTGTCCCTGGAAATGTGGCTTTGGGGACAGCTGGGATGTAACCTCTGCATTTTGGGGGACATTTTTGTATCTTGGAGCCCAAGGGAAAGGAAGTAAAGGAGCCTGCATCTTGACTACAGGAGACTCAAAGTGGCATTCTCAAGAGGGTGGTGCTGTCAGAGTCTCCAGGGAGTTGACCTAAGGGAACACAGAGTTCTGACTGCCAGTCTGGAGTCTAGAAGCCAGTTTTTGATGTCTCCTCACCCTATGGAACAAATTAAGACATGGGTAGGTGAAAGTCTAGTTTGGGTTTCCTGCAGCTCCTACACCCACTCTGTGGTTTTTAAAACAGCACATACCCACTCAGCGCCTCCTTTTCTGGTGGCAACTAACACCTACTTCCTAGGTCAGGATGAAAATTAAACGATAGTATGTTTTTACTAATCAATTATGTTAGATATTGTTAAAAGGCTTGTCAACAACTACATTTTAGAGAGGCTAGTTTTGTTCTGATTTTTAGGAAGTTTCCAGCCACACAATAAATTTCAGTGCAGAAACTTTGGGTTAAAGGTCCTTACCTTTTTCATTCCCTGACCTCCCTAATCCATGAAAAGGAGGACTAGCTAGCAGCCTTCTCCCCAGATCAGATTGAAGGGAGGAGACAATGAAAAGCAGACTCGATAAAGTACTCTGCAGATTTGCTGTGATTTATGTAATAGCAAAGATTATCTGAGCAGGTACCAAACTGTCTCCATCAGGAACTCTGATGGCCTGCTTCCCAGAGCACTGTCATTTTCAGCTGTAGCCTCCATCCATATGCAAATAGTTACTGCGCTCCAAGCCTTCGCTTTTCTACTCTGAAGTTGCCAGCTGCAATCTCCTTTACATTATTAATTTTCTCAGTAAACCCTTTCAGTCAAGTTCGACTAGAGGTGAGTGGAGAAGCAACCACAGTCCAGGAGCCTGCAGAGATGACAGCCCATGAGGCACGGGGTCTAAGCAAGCCCAACATGTGTTGCTCATCTGGAGCTCAAAAGCAACCAAGGTTCAGTGGTTCTGGTGGTCTCCACCCTATATTAAAAACCAAGCTTGATTTTTTAAAAAATGTATCGTTTTTCATTGTAACATATCTCACCACCTGCATTAGAGCTGCTGTAAGTACTACAAACCCAGTACATGAAAACAGAAGACTCTATTGTCTAACGGTTCTAGGGTTCCTAAAACCTGTTGTGGGCACGTCCACACTTCCTCTGAAACCTACATTCCTTCCTTATCCCTTCTGAGCTTCCAGCGTTTGCTGACCATCCTTCTCTGGCAAATCCACCACACAGGCTTCATACATGTGTTAGTTACTCTGGTGTCGGTGTGACAAACTACCTAACAATATAAAAGAGGAAAGATTCATTTGGGCTCATCATTTCAGAGGGTTTGCCATCATGGTAGGGAAAGCAGGAAGGGGCAGTTCACATCACAGCAGAGAGTAGCCAAAAGGGAGACCATAACACACCCCTAGGACTCACCCCCCAAGGACCTACTTCCTTTAGCTAGGACCCACCTCTCCAAGTTTCTATAAAGTTCCAAAACAATGCCACCAGCTGGAGACCAAGCAGTCACAGCATGAGCCGGTGGAGAACTTCCATACTCCATCCATGACATTATTGATGGATTAAAAAGTAGCCTTATGACTAATAGGGTTGATTAGGAGAAATCACAAGGACTTGGATAAAACTCCATCGTAACAGAGTTTATTAGCAAAGGAACACGTGGGACAGATTCCCTTCTGGGTAGGGAAAATGTCTGCCCCGGGTCATGAGCTGGGGTCTTTTTAAGCGGGGAGGCTTCTGCTTCCTGCAGAAGGTGGAAGATGTATTTTTTTTTTAAGTTGAGCCTGGGGAAGTGGGAGAGAGGGACTGTTAAAACCTGTTCTCTTTAGAGATCAAAGGGGAAGCCTGTTGTTTTGGCCAAACAGTGGAGAAGCCTGCTTCTCTTGACTTCAAAGACCAAGGTGCTTATCAGCTCGGTTCCCTTTTCTCAGGAGCATGAGAAGTCCTTGAGATGCTGTTGGTGAGGGGGGCGGGGCTATCTGAACCTTAACATTCCAGCCTTTTGTGTTATAGGATAGGGGGCGCCATTGTCGTCTTGCTACTTCCTGCTGGACAGGGTCCACATGGGGGGGGTCTGGATTAGGGGTTGGTCAGACAGCAGGGGTTCCCTCTTCATGCATCTCAACAGGGTCCTCGATGGTTGACAGGTGCTTGTATACATGTGGAGGGAAGGAACGTAACAACTGATTAAAATTAGTAAGAGTTCGTTTTTGGATTTTGGTCCTGAAAATATCTGGAGTCAAGGAGCAATGGTTAGCACCAAGGTAATAGCTCTTTTTCATTCTTTTTTCTTTTCTGCCAGGCCTGAACTTGAGAGTGATGGACTCAGGATTTATTTTCAGGCATTTTGATAGCTGTTGGAGTGGCTAGAATCAGTGTCAGTTACTTCTCAAAGGCTTCTAGATAAGGAGAGAAAACAAATTTAGCCATCATTTAATTTTTTTTGGCTAGAACAATAGTGGTTACATTCCTTAGCTGTAGGTGGGCACTGCAGTATTGTAGACCAAGATTTGAAGTCTTACATCTGAGTAGTGTAGTCTTATTAGGAACAAAATCATCAGTGAGAGATAATTGTCTAAATAACATAAGAACTCACATGTAATGTCTAGGTTGTGTAAGCCCTTGAACCCTTACAATATACTTATGACTTTAATTTTTGGTTATACTTTCCTTTTGGGTATTTAAGACCATACTGTTGGCCCAAATAAACCAATTTATTTTTACTCTTAAGGTCATATGAGGATTTGGACCTCAGGGGTCCAAATGGTCTTGGGGGGAGCCCCTGGCTCCTCAGACTTTTCTTTTACCAGTTCCATCTATGTGAAGATAAATCAAGAGGTCTTCTTTGACCAGGGCTTCGCTTGGAAGCTTGGAGAAAATGTTTCCTGTATGTTGACCCTCCTCTTTGCAGACTGGACATTGGTTTAAGTCCATCTTCTGGGGTCTCCATGGCCTCTCTGAACAAGAGGACAGGTGACTCACCAAAGTTACAAGACATGTTTTTGAGAGATCCTCCATAGCTCCTGGAACTTGTTTAACCTTGGAGGGCAAGGAACAAAAAATTGTCCCTTTAACCTGGAACTTGTTTGACCTTGGAGGGCAAGGAACAAAAATTTGTCCCTTTAAGTCCCTCTGACCAGATTAATATAGGCCTTAGAGTTTGGCTATTAAACATCCAACAAGGTTAGTTACACCAGCCTGATACATTAATTACCATGTGCTATGTAGATAGAGCTTGGGCAACATCCTTAAATAAACCTTGACGAGATATCCTTAGACCAGTTGACTAAGCTGACCTTACAAAATTTAAGATTATCTATATCCTGTCTTTGTCTCATTTTAAATTTATAGAAACACAGTGAGTAGGTGTAGTGGCGAATGGCTGAGTTGGTGTTCGAGATTTTTAATTTAAGAGATCCGATACTGGTGGTCTGGTACTTGCTGTGTTCCTTGGCCAGTTGTAATTTGGAGGGGTGAATCCAACCAGGTTGTCCTGAGAGCTTGGCTGCAGTCAGGGTAGACAGGATCATCAGGTGAGGACCAACTGGGCTGGAGGGTTTCCTTCACTCCTTTCTGTTGGGTGTGAACCCGCAGGTAGGCATGATCTCCAGGTTAAAGTGGGTGGTCAATTTGGCCTTTAGAAGCCTGGGGAATAATCCCACCAGCATGTTCCCTGAGTAGTTTCCTCAGAAGGGTGAAGGAAGATAGTCATGTAGAGGGGAGGGATGCTGAGAAAGAGGTCGCCCTTGGCTAAAATTAGGGTCCTGGTGAGTGTCACAAGTTTAGCTTTTTGTGACATGGTTCCAAGTGATAGGGGTCCTGACTCAATGACTTCTGTGAGAGATACTGTGGCCTGTGGGACACAGTTGGGGTGAGAGTCAAAATTCTATCCATAAACCAAGATAGGGTTGGGTTTGGTAGGGGATTTGGGGAAACTAGGGGATCCTGGTAGGAGAGTTCCTAAAGCGTTTGCAGGCACAAGTGAGTGAGCAGTTCACTGGAAGGGAGGTGGGAAGGTGGATTGAGAGGAGGGCAGGAATTAAGGTTGAGCGAGGTGTTTTTAAGAAATGTGACATAGAAGAGTTGTAGTTTAGAAGGAGCTAGATTGGAAAGAGATGTGTGGGTTAGTTAAATCCTTAAGCTGGTGGGGGGAAAGGACAGAGATGGGCTGACCCAAAGTGAGCTTAATTCCCCCTGGAGCCAGGAGAGCGGTAGTGGCCAGAGCACGGAGGCAAGGTTGCCAGTCCCAGATGGTGGTATTATGCGGTTTAGAGATAACCTACTGGGACAAAAGTGGGACCCCTCATCTGTCCCAAAACCCCTAAAGCCTGGTCCTTATTTTCATTGTATAGAAGAGGAATGGACATTTGAGGTTGGGGAGAGGTAGAGCCAGTGACTTTAAGAGTGTTTATAGTTGTGGAAGGCTGCTGTAATGGGCTCTAAGGGGTCAACAGACTCAGGGGAGTTCCCTTTGGAAGCTTTGTGGAGCAGCTTTGTAAAGAGGGCAAAGTGATGAATCCAGGTGTGTAGGTACCCTTCAATGTCTAGGAAAGATAGAATTTTCTCCTTGGGGGGGGACTTTAAAGACCTTAGGTAGTTTGTCTTATCTATAGTTAAATGACAGGATGTATGTTTGAGAAGGAACCCCAAGTACTTGACATGAGGGAGAGAAAATTGAGTCTTAGCTGAAAATATCCTATATCCCTTGTACCCAGAAAATTAAGGAGTTTGATTGTGTGAGCCTTGGAGGCTGAGAGAGATGGAGAGCAAAGAACTAACTTATCTACATATTGTAGGATGGTGGAGGGGTTAAGGTCTAGGAAGTTAAATCCCGGGCCGAGCTTGTCCAAAGTGGTGAGGGCTATCTCGAAACACATGGGGCAGGACAGTCCAGGTTCGATCATAAGTGTGAGTGATGTATTTAAAAAATCTTGTATGAAGTGTGTAGGATTAGTAGAAAAGAGCCTATTTTATGTTTGAGGTGAGAAAGATCTCCAAGAGAGAAAGGGACATGGACCTTGACCATCTGGTCCATGCTTGACACCTCCCGGAGGGGGAAAGATACCATGGGTAGGGGGTTGAGACTGGGTGTGGGAGCGTGTATGGCTTGGCATAGGAGAGGGGTTGGGAGAAGGGGAGTCCTGGGAAGAGGCTAGAGTGAGAGAGATGGGAGGGGTGTCCTGTCCATGAGGGGACACAGGGGCAGGGGTATTGGATGTGGGGTCTGGAATCGAAGTAGAAGTAGATACAGGAGAGATAAATGGGTTATTAGAGCTAAAAGTCAGAATAGGGGAGACTAGGGAGTATTTGGCAAGGAGGTGTTTAAGGTTTTGGATTGTTTCGAGTAGAGGAGAGTCTGTGGAAGGAGAGCCAGTGACAAACTTAGTGCAGCACCGGAGAGGGGGAAGATCATGGCATGGAGAGGAAGTTCAAGTTGGAGAAAGGAGGGGAGCCAGGTGGGCCCTGGAATGGGAGGCAAGGGAGAGTATAGCAAGAGGAGAGCATGGGGAGGACTTGGCTGTGCCTCAGACTGGGGAGCAGGAGGAGGTTGGGGATGGGTCCTAATCAGAGTCAGTTCATTGGCTATGGTAGGATCAAAAGCTGAAGTGGAGGGGTATGGAGGAGGAGGGGTGGAGGCCCCTCGTGGATAGGGATCCAGTGAAACTGTCTTAGCCAGAAGAACCTGATGGGAAGAACATGGGACCAAGAGGGAGGGATTAACACGGAGATCAAAGGAAGCTTGGCTGTATGGTAGTTCAGACTGTTTGCCTTTACAATGGCAGAAATTTTCTAAATCTCTCAAAATACTGAAGTTTAAGGTTCCAGTGTCTGGCCAAACAGAGTTATTATCTAACTCATACTGAGGCCAGGCAGTGGTGCACAGGAACTTCAGGCGTTTTGGCCTGATGGTATCCAAAACACCTAGTTGTTTTAAGGATTTAAGAAGACAAGCAAGAGGTGTGAGACCCCAAGACTTTGAGTGGGTGGTTCCCATAGCAACAGATTATGTACAGAGCGAAGAGGAGATAGAAAAGAACCAAGCAAGCAGGTAGGAGGTAGAGACAGAACCGAGTAGACGGGAGACAAAGAAAATCCTGTCATGATAGGGAGTGGAGGCAGGATCACGAGTCTGGGCAGGAAAGTGCAGCAGACAAGGAAGAGAGAGACAGGGAGGGAGTAGGAGGAAAAGGGGTTTGGCATCGGTCATGCAAAATGAGAGTGAGGAGAACCAAGCACCAAAAGAAAGCCTCCTTTTTTGTTATGCGGGTTTGAGTTATTATTTTTGAGTTATTTCCAAGTCCCAGAAGGAGGCATCTGCAATTAGATCATCAGGGAGAGGAAGGTTATGATCCTGTCCTGGACAGGAAGTAGTGCGTGTTCCTATCTCTGGAAATAGCCTCCTATATCTAGAGAAAGGAAGGGGTTTTCTGACACACGTGTGATTTCGAGGCAAGCAAGAGGAGCGGAAAACCCTGCAATGAGAGCGTAGCGTGGCTAGCCAGTAGGTGGAGACAAAGTACAAGGAATGGGATGGGAGAAAAGTGGAAAAAACACAGTGAGCCAGAAGGGAGGGAAGTTTGTGGAACAAGTTGATCCTGAGGTTTATTTAGTAGAGGCTGAGGGAAGATGTGCCCCAGAAGGGCGGTGGTTTAGTGGAGGTTTAGTAGAGCCCCAGAAGGGTGGTGGCAAGAGAGAGCTAGGGAGAGAGAGAGAGAGAGAGGGAGAGAGAGATAGGGAGAGAGGTACTTAAAATTAATTTATAT
>NW_008336313.1:659589-731780 GCF_000622305.1 Nannospalax galili | reverse complement strand
GAAGTAAACTAAAAACAAAAATGGTATTTAACAAATAGGATTTTACCCAACCAGTTTAGATGTCATTTTGTATAGGTAATTAGTGGCCTAAAGAAAGAGTTAAGTTTCCATATAGATTTGAGGTAGCATCTTTTTCCTTTTTAAGAGCTGAATAACTGAAGGAAGTTAATAAAACCTTGTAGGGGACAAGAAAGACAAAAGGAAACCTTAACAGATTAGGTTAAGAATAAAGAAAATCTAAATAGTACTGAAAATAATCCCATTAGCTAGTTTCATTATAGACAGTTATACCCTCTGTTGAAATCTTTACACCTTAGCTGTTCTCAACTGCACAGTGCCTTTACTCTGAGGCTGTTTTGTTGTTCTCTTTCTCCTTGTCACAGGGTCAGGGGCCAGCCTGAACCTGGAAAAGTCTTGGGGGACACATCTTGAGATAATAGGCTTGAGTCTGAAGTGGGAGAGCAAATCCCATCTCCAGAGTCAGCGTCTCAGTGAGCTCAAACAGCATGTGACAGTTTACCAATATAATTAATATTACCCTGACATTACAACTAGAAATCACTCAGGGAACGATGGGGCAGGAACATTAGCAAGCATAGAGCATCTGAGTATCAGAGAGGGAAATAACTCTATTCCAGAGAAAAACAGGGTTAGAATCACAATGTAAAAAGGGGAGGAGTTAAGACCAGTAGAGATGGCATCTCAAGCCTCTCATTCAAGTAGACTATTACTTTTTACCTCTCATTGTTGTAACTATGTGTTGGTAGTAGCTTGTCTCTTGTAAGGTTTGGGCCCTGGAGTACAGCAAATTTCCATGTGCTTCACAGGTCTAGTCATCACAAAGTGTCAGCTCCCTTTGCACCTTGAAGGCAAATGGCTAGAAAAACTTTAAGTTCCCTTTAGAAACTAACAAATACACTATGTAAAAGAGTAAGAATTTAAAATAGTCATTTTTAGAAATTAGCAAATACCATATAAAAGATGTTAAAATCCAAAATAATTTCTTCAATATTACCAGATAAAGATGTCATGCAAACAATATCAAAACCTAAAAATAATTCCTTTTAAAATATCCATAAATATGTCAAACAATGTAAAAATTTAAAACAATAATCTTTAAAAAACAGTAAATATACCATAGAAGGAGTTAAAACTCAAAGTAATCCCCTTTAGACACAGGCCCTAAACGATGTTAAATTTTAAATTCCCACTGTGTAGATCTGGCATTATTCTCTTAGTCTGAACTAAAAATGCATTGTTTATTCTATGACATCACCAAGAAATGAAAACAAAAATAAATTGCAAGAGAATCCTAGGCACCCCTGGTACCAGTAGATTAGGCTTGATATGAAAGAAGAAAGTACCCTCAGATGTGTGTGTGTGTGTGTGTGTGTGACCAACATAGAAAAGCAAATCAAAGGAATCCATGTTTCTCACTAATCAATGTAGCTGTGAATGCGAAGCCAAGTTCTCAGGAGCTCTTAGTTTGTAGATAGAAGCTATGCTGGAAAGGAAACTCATGAGGGCAGCAGAAGGAACAGGGCATATACGTCAGTGCGTTGTTGGTCTGAAAGCATATGGCTCACCTGAGCAGTGCCTGTGACCTTTATGTACAGTGAAATTTACAATGGTTAGGTCTAGTTAGAAACGTAGGCACCTGAGCACCAGTTGCTTGATGCCCAGGAGGGCCCAAGATCAAAATTTTGAGCCCCTTTGCCTGAGGAAAAGTTTAGGAGAAAATAAGGCTTTTAAAATGTTTTTCATTTGTCAATGGGGCAAGCCACCTGAAATTCTTTAAATGTTCCAGCAATGTTGCCCAGCCGGTTTAGGCTAGTTGGGCCAAAATGGGGAGAAAGGGTCCCCTAAAGGGTTCTTAGCCACATTTATAAGAGAATTTAAGAATGGGGCCAGCTGGAAACTTTTATCATTTTATTAGAATGTTAAAGAAAAATTTTCCAGGGCAGGCAAGCTGGCAACCTTGGCAGCTGCCTGGAGGGGGTGAATAGGAGGAAGGGAAAAAAACCTCTGGGGTCATGCAGGTTTAGAGCCTACATGGGAGGTCAGACATGTGGTGGACTGGCAGGCACATGGCAGGAGTAGAAAGCTTTAGTGTGGGAGGGGGAGAGAGAGGAGAAGGATACAGAGCATTTGTATGTGTTAGATTGAACGGTATCAGAAATCATCCCAAGTAAAGTGAGGAGGAAAGGCAGTGGAAGAGGATAAAGACAGGAAAAAGGATGGAAGACAGCAGAGCTTGCAGGCCCATGGCAAGGGGTGGGGAAAGGGGGTGAGATGCTCCTGGCGAGCAGGGGGTTGGGGAACCGAGGTAGCAAACAGATGAAGCAGGTCCATCACAGAGACCACAGTGCTGTCCAGGAGTAATGAAAATCAAGGGGAAAGGAGATCAAAAGAAGATGCAGGCAAGGCAGAGTGTGTTCCCTAGTGAGGAGAGCCAGAAAGAGGTGAAAGCAAAGCAGAGGGCTGGGGAGAGGAGGAGAGAGAAAAGAAGGGTGGGAGTGTACCTGAAAACCAAGTTAGTGGCATTGGAGAAGTCCAGGTGGGTCCCTTGAAGTAAGAACTGGGTTTTGGCACCATCTGATAGATATAAAGTAGCTGTATGACGAATAGGGTTGATCGGTAGAAAGTACCAGGACATGGATAAAACTCCATTGGAATAGAGTTTATTAGCAAAGGAACACATGGGACAGATTCCCTTCCGGGGAGGGAAAAATGTCTGCCCCGGGTCATGAGCTGGGGTCTTTTTAAGGGGGGAGCTTCTGCTTCTTGCAGAAGGCAGGACGATGTATTTTTTTAAAGTTGGGTGGGGTGAAAGTAGGAGAGAGGGACTGTTAAAACCTGTTCTCTTTAGAGCTCAAAGGGGAAGCCTGTTGTGTTGGCCAAACAGTGGAGAAAAGTCTGCTTCTCTTGACTTCAAAGACCAAGGTGCTTATCAGCTCGGTTCCCTTTTCTCAGGAGCTTGAGAAGTCCTTGAGACCCTGTTGGTGAGGGGGCAGGGCTTTCTGAACCTTAACAATTATGTCTTTCTTCTTCTCTTGAGTGCATCTTTGTTCCCTTCTTATAAGAACAGTGGCTAGATAAGAAGAGGGGGGCAATCTACTCCACTATAACCTCCTTTGATTTTAGGTTGCCAAAACCCTGTATTCGGATAGGGTCCCATTTTGAGGTATTGTGGCTTTAAGATGTCTTCTTGGGGAAGGGCACAATTCAAGCCTTACCATCTACCATGCAATAGTTTTGACTCCTTATTTATTAGTCATCGGCATATAAACTGCAAGAGAACAGAGACTCTGGCATTGTCACTGTTCCCAAGGCGTCTGCACCAGCTCTTGGCTTATGAAAGAGCTGAATGATCACTAGTTAAAGCAGAACCCTACTTAGAACCTGCAGCATGGCAGGGGGATGAACCTGAAGTTCCTGGGAGACAGACACTCTCGGGTACCAGCGTTCTACACTGGAAGTACCTGCTCTTTCTTTCTCCTTCTTTCATTTATTTTTCTAGGACTGGGGATGGAGCCCAGGTCTTGCATGTGCTAGGCAGGTGCTCTGCAACTGAGCTACAACACCCTGCTCAGTATTGAGTTTTGTATGAGTTTCTTCATTTCTGTAGCACAGAGAGCGTGATTTCACAGCTCTGCCACTGTTGCAGAACGGTTCTTCAGCTACAGTTTTGTTGTGCGTGCATGTTCTCTGTCACTTGATATCAATTCTCTAAGCTTTGTTTTCTTTCAAAGTTTTGACCTTGTACAGTATACTCTCACAGAGGCTTCTATTTCCCAGTCTGTACCATGGTCTAGAAATAGCATCTCCCAACCTACATCTTAGAGTTGATAGATGATGAAGTTACAGCAGCTGTGATGGTAAGTTTTGACTGTGGACTTGCCACAGTGTAGAGTCACCAGTGAAGGGAGTCTCAGTGAGGGATTGTCAGGATCAGGCTGACCTGTAGGTAAGTCTGTGGAGGATTGTCTTGATTACACTAAGTAACGTGGGAAGACCCAGCCCACTGTGGGTGGCACCGTTTCTTAAGCAGGCAACCCTGGACTGTGTAAGGGGGAGAAAGTGAATTGAGTGTTTGTGTACAGGCCTTTATTCTATCTTTGCTCCTAACTGTGGGTGAGATTAGCTGTTTCAATTTCCTGTCCCCTTGATTTTCCCAAAATGATGGATAGTAACCTGGAATTGTGACCCAAATAAACCCTTTTCTTCTCTAATCTCTTTCGGTCAGGGTATTTCATTACAACAACTAAGACAGCAGCTATGGGAAATTATTTTGGAAACTAAACTGATACAGCATTCTCATTATCAACTTAAAGGTGTTGTTAACATTATCTGACATTTATGCTATTTCTTCACAGTTTCATAGAAATTCATTCCATTGATGTTGGGGATTCCTTTATAGATGATTTCACTGAAACCCAGAGAGGTTAAGGAATTTGCACAATGGCATAGAGTCATTTGCAAGACCAACAGTTAAAGCCACTTAGTTCCCAGAGCTTTTGTCACCCTGTTCCCTGTTCCCTACCAGCCTTGTGATAACAGGGGGTTGCACAGTATTGACTCCAGCAGTTGTGTTCACTTATGTACATTTTTGAAAGTTCTTAGTAATCTTTTATTGGCTCATTTCACCTTCAACCATTTCCTGGAAGAGATCCTTTTTATGGATGAGGAAATAAAGTTAGGGCTGTGTGACTTGGTTTCCAGTGTCAATTTTAAGTTCCTGGCCCTGACCATCTGTGAAGCCAGCTAGACCCAGGGCTGAGCCATGCTGATCCCTGGGCCAAGTCACGTGTTACCTAAGAAGCCACAGGTCAGACCACAGGTATCTGACATGTCACCGTGAACCTGTGGTTGTAGTCTAGGTATCAGGCTACCTACCCAGCTGCAGCTCCTCTCCTAATGTCTCCCTACCTGATTACCTGAGACACAAGGCTTGAGAAGAACAAAGGTCCTGAAAGTCTCAAGGCCTTTGACATCAAATAAACATGAATTTGGATCTTGTCGCAGTCAGTTTGAAACTGTATTATCTAGAAGAAAAGAATGTGAGGATGGATTAAATGAAGTACTAAGTAATTAGCGCTTGGTTCTTGACATGCAATAGGAGTTCAGGAAATGCTTATTAATTACTTGGTTCCCTTTCTGCCCTTGACAGATCACCTGACCTTGCCTTCCTCCTGCTAGCTTCAGCCTTGACAAGGACATAATCCTGGTCCTCTTTTGATTCCTCTAATCCTGCCCTCTCAGTCCTAAACCCAGGAACTAACCAGGTCCTGGTGATATGAGGGTTTTCCACTTGATTTTAAGTATGGCTTTCTCTTCAGAGATCTCTGCTTGTATGCCTGCCTCACTCTGGCAATCAGAACCCACTTGACTTAGATCTGTTCAGAAAAATCCATAGTTTATTGTAATATAGGATACTTCCATCTCCAGTTGTTGTCCTTCCAAGAACATTCTTCCCTCAGAAGCATTCTTCTCCTTCCTTCTGGCCATCACTGGAAAACCCCTGAAAGCCTCACAGCCCAAGCCATGTGGATTGTGACAACATCTCCACTCCATCCCAGCAGTCAAAGAATATTCTTCATCCACTCCTTTCACTAATGCCTTACTCATTAACTCAGGGGCTCATTGGAAAGCACTCCCCACATCAGGACCTGTGTTAGTACAATGCTGTCCTGTGGGAGGGGAAGAATTGTCAATGAGCAGGTATTGAATAATGGGGGCTCTAGCTGCATCTTGGCAGCACCCCCAGCCTGCTGGATACTCTGACCCTGCAGAGGCCCAAGGAATTGCTAGGGGCCTCCTTCATCATGACAAGCATTTAAGGCACAATGAATGCTTATAGGACATGTTTAAGAGATTATCCTAATGTATATTTCAAGTCCATTGATGTCCAAACTTACAGATTCTGTTTTCCACACTGAACTTCTCTTCTAAGTATGGACTTATAACTAAGACATTATGGAGGAAAGGTTCATTCATAAGTAGAAGGTAGAAAAGTGAAAGAACATACTGAGATCTCATGGATTTTATACTAGTACATGGCAGAATTTCCACATTTCATCATCATTAAGGATCAATATTGGGAATACTAGACACAGAACTGAATTTGAACTCAGAAATCGCTTCCCTTGGATTTATAGTCCTACCCTTATTAGCAAGGTAACCTGCACAAATCACTGTCTAAATCCCAATTTTTCCATCTGTGGGGAGCATGTTTGTGTGTTGTGTGTGTGTATTGTGTGTGTGTGTGTGTACGTGTGTGTGTGCGTGTGTTCACACATGTAGAGGTCAATTGCTCTCTGCCTTATTTCCTTGAGACAGGATATCTCATTGAACCTGGAACTAGGCTGGATGGCCAGCAAACCCCAGAGAACTGCCTCTACCCTGCCTCCCCAGTGCTGTGGTTACAGGTAAATATGAAGCCATACCTGGCTTTTTTATGTGGGTTCTGGGGATTCAAATTTGGGTCCTCATGCTTACATGATAAGCACTGAGCCATCTCACCAGCCCTTCTTTGGGGATTTTTTTGAAGAGTGAGAGGCATCTTTCCCTCTCTCTGAGCCCTGAGCAACTATAGCCCTGACCAAAGGTAGACACTGTAATGGTACTTCTAACCAGTAAACAGCAATGGTGAGTGTGTGTGTGTCGTGTGTGTGTGTGTGTGTGTGTGTGTGTGTGTGTACCTTTGTATGACTTGTGTAGACTCCAGAGAATAATTCAGAGACTATTAAGGATGTTTATGTTGTTTATTTTCCAAAACCACAGAATTATTTTGCTTTTGTTCTTGGAAAGAAAAAGGTAAAGTTACACAAAAAGAGAGGAAGAGGCAAAGGGAAAACAAATTAAAAAGATGCTCAACAGTGCAGGCGCCCACACCATGGCTTTATGTAAATGTAATCTGAATCTCCCTGACCCACCCATTCTGCTGCCACTCTGCCAATTGAGGTGCGAGCCTTCCTGCAAAATGCTCTGCCTTGACAAATAACCTCCTTGTGGAGTTCCTGCATTCCAATGTTTTCCATTTTGTAAAGACTTTCTAGAAGCTTTTCAAAATCAGCCTTAAAATACATTCAAAAGGAACAGTCAAAATCTTTGTAGGATAGTATTTTATTAAAAACCTAGTTTATACAACTGAATCAGCTAGAAGATCTGCAAGTAAAAATTAAATACCACTTCTCCAGAATACATATGTGTGTTACACAAAGCAGTCCTTATTTAAGGAAATAAATTTGTCCCCCAAAAATGTCTGTATGAAATTTGTTTGGGGGTTAAAACACATTTGCACAAAAGCAATGAAGATTGTTTGCTAATTAGGAACCCACCAAAGCTTATTGAACTTGTACTTGAAACTATAATGGGAGTATAAACAGCAAGAACACCAACCAGTTGGCTTGAGAGCACGTAGTATGTGCCAGGACTGTGAGACGCTAGTATTTCTGATCTCGAGGACTCTTCATAATAGCCTTCAGGGTTATCTTTAGCTTACTTTACAGGTGAAAAATGTGATGCTCAAAAAAGTCTAAATGTCTCTCAGCTTATAAAGCTACTCAGTATCAGAGAGCACTGGATGTCCTGCCTGTCTAACTCATGACATAAATACTTCTCTAGGCTGGAGAGATGACTCCACAATTAAGAGCACTAGTTGCTCTTGCAGAGGACTGGGTTCAATTCCTAGCACCCACATGGAGGCTAACAACTGTCTGTAACTCCTGTTCCAAGTGGATCAGATGCCCTCTTCTGACATTCATGAGCATTGCATGCATGGCGGTGCTTATATATACATATAGGCAAAACACTAATACACATGATAAAAATTTACAAACAAGCACTTCTCTGTCCTTCTGAGATGACTTATTGGATGGGAGTTGCCAAAACACTAATACACATGATAAAAATTTACAAACAAGCACTTCTCTGTCCTGAGATGACTTATTGGATGGGAGTTGTGCCTGCTCTGCCCAAGGCCTTCTTCGGTTGCTCCTTTGGAGTTCACAGCCTCAAATATCTGCTCTCAGTTTTTTTCCTTCATTCTCCTTTGATTATTTCCTTGTAGCTTGTGAACCTACTTGGGTGTCTCTCATCCTAAACAAACTAAACAACTAAACCTCTTGTCTCATTTCTCTCTCTCTCTCTCTCTCTCTCTCTCTCTCTCTCTCTCTCTCTCCAATATCCCTTCACAATACCTTCCTGCTAGCCTCTTTAGCTACTCACATTCCAGGTCTGCTTTCCTGTGATGGACCCTTAAGCCAACTCCAGCCAGGGCTGTGAGTGGTCTCCTTGGGCACCCTATTCCTGCAGCATTTGACTCTAAAAGCTTAGAGAGAGGAAGAGACATTTGACCCTAAGTCCCCCCTGTTAGCATGCTCTGGTCCCTAGCTTCTACTGAGAGTCTTATGGCTAAATTCTCTCCCTGCAGTCTGACTTCTACATAAGGTCCTGACACAGGAGAAGCAGCGTTCCATTCCCTTTCAGAGGTCTTAGTCCTGTTAAAATGATTTGGGAATGGGGCTGGAGAGATGGCTCAGAGGTTAAGAACACTGGCTGTTCTTGCAGAAGATCCGGTTTCGAATCCCAGCACCCATATGGCAGCTAACAACTGTCCATAATTCCAATTCCAGGGGATCCAACACCTGTCCTCCATGGGCATTGCACGACACGGGTGTACGTACCTACAGTCAGGCAATACATGCATACACATGAAATAAAAATAATAAATATCTTTTTTAAAAAAGAATTTGGGAATGGACTCAAACAGAAGCTTTATATCAATTTCATTAGAAGAAAAATCCTCAGGATAGGCAAGTTGGAAATCTCAGCAGCTGCCTTTAGGAGGAGAATGGAGGGCGAAGGGAAAAAGTCATGAAGCCGTGTTGGTTTAGAGCCTGAGTAGCATGCAGACATGGGGGTGGACTAGCATCTCCGTGGTGGAGAGGGGAAGGGAGCTTTAGAGAAAATGTAAAGAAACCTAAAATGTTGGTGCAGCCTAGAACACTGGGAGGCTTAGAAAAGAGATATAAAGAATAAAAGGAGGCGGTACACTTTTCTGAAGAATTTGGAAAAGCGGTTGTTTGTGGCCCAGTCACAAGCAAATGCACTGGGGGTGGGGGTGGATTTGCAGCAGGAAAAGTTCATCATCTCATCAATGCACTCAGTATTGTGTTTAGCATGACTTAAGATGAACCCACCTTTCTAGGGGTGGTCCTGTGACCAGGTGATTGCCCTAGCAAAACTTGAAAGCTAGGTGTTCATCTAGAGCAGAGATCATAGTCTCTTGACCATTTCTCACTTATGAGTCCTTTTTGTTTTGGTAACATTACCTCTTGCTTTGTTCATTGGTGAAAAATAATAGGACTAATTTGCTGAGCATCAGATAGATGACACAGAGGCACCTCAGATCCAGAGAATAAGCCTTGACTCCTTGCTCCCACCAGCCCCATTCCAGCACTACTGCTGTTGTCTCTGCTACAATGGGCATCCAAGAAGCTGGTCTCACCCCAGAGTCCTCCTTTCACACTGGCCATATACAACCAGCCCAACTCACATACCCAAATTTTCCTCTTCACCCCTGATGTAATAGTGTTGTGAAACATTATTCCTGGGGAGATTTGAACAAATGTTCACTTACCCCAGATAAGGAACCAAAAGTAAAGACAGACAGGCCAAAGTAGGGATACCACCAAAACCCACCTTGGTGAACTAATGAGTTTTATGGGTGTTACTTACAGGTGTAAGGTGAGGGGTTACTTACAGGAGCAGAATGACTCAAAAACAGCTGCCTCACCAAAGCCCATGGCAGCATAATGACAGCTTGTGAGAGCTGGGAATCTGTAGTGCACTGTACAACTTGTAGGCAGCTCAACAGGTTGGAGAGGTCCTTTCCAGGTGCCTTAGTAGATCTGAGCATCTTCCAGGCAGCTCAGCTTGTCTCTGATTTTTCCAGGCTGGTCTGAAAGCATCTCTCAGTAGTCTTTAGGGCTATATATGTTTGGGGGAGGGAGGGGCCTAGTGAACTTTGTCAGTTTCAGGGCCCTTCTGAAGCTATTGAGTTGTTTACTTCCTTAGCTTAAGGAGCTTCCTTTTAAGATGGAATGTTTCCCCTCCCCTCAAAACATCCTGTTGTTTATCTCCCTTTAGAACATCCTGCTGTTTATTCAGCTTCTCTCCAAGTGGAAGGTTTTATTTCCCAGGAAACTGTCACACAACCAATGACCTTCATAATCTCTTGCCAGATTTTTGTCACTTTCTGTCATTTCCCATCCTGTCCTTCCCCTCTCTCTCTCTCTTTTCTAGATAGGAGGCAGAACTCTCAGTGCTCAACTTTCCTATGCGAAGTCCTTCAGTGCCCTAAAACCTTCCACTTGGAGAGAATCAAGAGGAGGGCTTAGGAAGATCTTCCCTCACTGAGAGGGAAAGGGGTCCACTCAGCTTCCTGCACCTCCTCTGCGTGCTCTTTCACTTAAAGGTGTGAATGATGTTTCTCAGCCGCAGAAGTCGCTCACTGTTATTCTGAGCCAGGATTCAAGACAGGACTTTGGTGTTTGTTCTCCTGGTTAATAGTTAGGAGTACTTGGTTCAAGTTGCAGGAAGTTCCTTCCAATCTCTTCTCTGCCATTTTGGTCCAGAAATTAATCCATCAAGAAGATGGTGTTTCTTTCCAGCTCTTAAGGGATTCACAGCCCTCTCAGCACGCTCCAGAGGCTGCAGGCTAAGTCTGGTTGACCTAGTGAGTTTAGGAATGGAAGCTTTTAAGGAGAAGGCGTAGAGAGTAATGCTAGCGCAGTTAGCAGTGGGCCCTCAGGTTTGTCGTTCCCTCTAGTGGGTCTGTGTCCTGTCATTATGAACTCAAATGACTTGTTGGTTTGCTTAACTCTGGCTGCTACTTCTCACTGTTTGAGTTATAGAAGGCTCCCTTCTATATAAGTAGGTGAGTTCTGAACTCAGCCGCCCTGCCCCGTACTCTTGGTAACTGTTCGCTCGCTGCTTACTCCTCCTCACTGTTGTGGGGCACCTGCTTTGTGCACGGAGCAGCAGTCACAGAAGGACAGGACTCTACCAACGAGGAGGCTGGCACCCTGGCTTTACCTTTCCAGGCTGTGCTGATAGGCACCGATTTCATGGGTGAGACAATAGGAGAGACAATCCCTATATGGGATAGCAAACGGATGGAATGCCTCTGCCCCACAGTGCCTGGCAAGGCAATGGAAGTACATGCAAGTTGACCACACCTGCTATTCCCAGGGCCAAAGGAAGGAGCACGACACAGTGGGAATGGGTGATCTAAGGACAAGCACACCTGACTCGGTCAATTTACATGATTTTTGACTGAGATTTTTAAAAATGTTTTATTTATTATTTTTATTTTATGTGTATGAGTGCATTGCCTGCATGTATGTGAGTGCACCCATGTTGTGCAATGGCACGGAGGTCAGAAGAAGGCTTTGGATTCCCCTGGAACTGGAGTTAAGTATGATTCATAGCTGCCATGTGGGTACTGGGAATCGAACCTGGGTCCTCTGCAAGAGCAGTCAGTACTCTTACCCACTGAGCCACCTCTCCAGCCCCTGGACAAGATTTTTAATCCCTCAGAGATTCCGATTCCTCAACAGTAAAGAGATATTAATGTTATCTTACAGGGCGAGTCTTACAGATTCTAGCAACTAATTATGTAACGCTCACGATCAGTGCTTTATTAATGTGCTTCACTTGTCCAGGTACCATTTTAGGCCACTCAAGGTGCACAGAGATGACTAAGACAACATCCTAAATTATATGCTTTACAATAGAGTACTAGGCTAAAGACAGTGAGTGGTAAGTTCCCAGAAAGATTCAGCCAGGAGATTTATAACACAGATGTGAGCAGAAGTGATGAAACCTGTGGAGAAAAAAAATAGGATGAAAAGGTAGATGGGGGAGATAGATGGGTGGACGGACAGAGAACTGAAACCTGATGAGCAGATAGATTGATACAGCCCAATAAGACAGTCAAGTTGTGGTAGTACTATATCAGTGATTGAGGACAGTAGATGGATAACTGATTTGTCAAAAAACCTGAAGGCACAAATGGTTAGTGGAGGGGACACAGGTACATGGAAGGGCCTTGGGAGACACAAGCGAATCGGTAATTTAGCGACATAGAATTAAAGGACCTTGTACCTGATCAATCAACTAATCCAGTCCCCATTCATGCGGCGATCCTGTTGATAGCATCCCAGCTGTAGTGGCCCAGCCTCAGGAGAGCAGAGAACAGACCACTGTTAGTCCTCAGCTCTGTAGACAGTGCATATTCTAACAGCGCCTGTTTATTGCAGTCTTGTCAGGACCACACTTACTTTATACATTATCTCAAATCCTCTCAAGTGCCCTTGAGGAAGGTATTATTATCCTCACTTTATAGAAGAACAAACTGAGATGGACAAGTCTTGTGGCTAATTAAGGATCCTGGAATATACATCAGGTCTCGAGGGCTCTGTCTCCTGCCGGGCTATATCTGTCTCCAGAACATATTTCTGTATATCAAAAGACAATTCCTAGGTGTCAATCTTGTCTAGCCTGGGAACTTTCCCCTCAAAGGTCTGTCTTGCAGTAAAGAATAATCTTGCTAACCCCTAATGCCTACAGAACTCTCACTGGTTTTTTTTCTTATCTTTCTTTCTTTTTTTTTTTAAGTGGTACTTAGAACCATCCCTTGTAAATCTCATTTCCTGTTCAGAATTCTGTTCCATAAATTCGTTCTTTGTTCTTTCTTTAAAGTAGAGTTATCCAAAGCTAATCACAGTTTTAAAGACTTGCTCTTGTTCTCATCCATGCTGACCTGAAAAAAGGTCTATTATCTGTCCCATTGCACAATCCACTGCCGCCCCTCCAAAAGATGGATTAACGTCTTCACATATTCAAGGGATTCAACTGACTGCCTGTGCTTGGGTCGCTGTATTTGATTTATCAGACTCTTAAGGACCATCCTTGATGGCTGCGGTGCCCGCCTGAGGGCTGACTAGGGAAGCTTACCAGGAGCCTTGCCATCTGACCTTCAGGACTCGGGAGTCAGTGGATGATGTCATCACATAAACAGAGCAGGCTCAGGTCAGCAAAATGCCCCTGACAAGAATTCCAGAGTAAGATCCATTCTTCCTGTCTGCACAGACCCCAGTTGTTGGCACTTAGGAGTTCAACACAGTCTTATTGAAGGCCTACAATGTGTCAGGCATCAAGAAAGGCACTAAAGGGGAAATGTTAAGGCATACTTTGTACACTGGAGAAGCTCACAGCTGTCGGCAATGAAAGAGGCTTTCCTATAGCCCTGTCCTAGAGGGGAAACCCCCGCAATCACAGTGATCTACAGGAAGAAACCCACTCAGTGCAGCCATGTTCTCGACTTTCCTTCTATAGTCCAGTCAGAGAATGCTCGCTACTCACAAGCACTCCATTTCTTCGGGAGAAAGTATATGAGACTAAGAGTTTGGGGTATGGAGTTACACCATGCAGACTTATTATTTAAGTTCTACGTGCTTCTGTTGCTCTATCATAAAGTTGGGATGATTATAGCACTTATTTCATTAGGTTTTATAAGAATTAAATAACAATACACACAAGATACTAAAATAGAGCCTAGCACATAGTTCTACTGTTTTAAAGAAGAAATGCCAGAGACTCTCCATATATTAAACTCAAAGTTGCTTCAATCCACTAGGCCCAATTCGATCCCTGTGGGACACAGCCTATACCAGGCTCAAACATTGTTTGAAAGTAATCAAAGCTGCTAAACTGCAAATAGAGTCTGTACTATTCTTTTCAGAAGAAAGAGCCTTCGCAACATATGGTACTGATTGTAGAGGATCCTAGTGAAAGCCTGGAAGACTAAAAGATGGTTTTTGCCTATAGCTTTTCCTTTCCTGGGGAAGTATTAGATTTCTGTCCTGGTTATATTTTGTTGTCAACTTGACACAACCTAGAGTCACCTGGGAAGAGTGAACCTCAATTAAAGACTTTCCTTAATCAGATTGGCCTGGGGCCATTTCTGTGAGAGACTGTCTTGAATCATAATTGGTGTGGAGAGCTCAGCCTACTGTGGGCAGCACCAGCCCTAGGCAGGTGGACCCAAACTGGGTATATAAGAAAGCTAGTAGAGCAAGTCAGAGAGGGAGCCAGCAAGGAAAATCCCTTCATAGTCCCTGCCTCTAGATTCCTACCTTATATTCTTCCTCTAACTTCCCTCCGTGATGGATTGTGACCTGGAAATTGTAAGATGAAATAAATTCTTTTATCTTCTAGGTTGATTTTGATCAGTGTTTTATCATCAGGGCAACAGAAATCAAACTAGAAAAATTAGATAGCTAAAAGTCTAGAATTTTCTTGAACAGATTCAACATGCAAAAATTTGTTAGTGAAATAGGATCTGAAAAGATAGCACAAAGCAATTTATTGATATAGTGACTTAGAATTTGAACTCTGATACAGGATTTAAACTTAAAGCTCAGTTGTGTCACCTGTTAAATATGTGACCTTGAGCCGCTAAGTTAAATTAACTGAGCTCCAAATTCTTGACTTATACAATGGGATGATTATAATAATTGTTGCCCTGTATGGTTGCAGAAAATGGGAATTTTTTACAAATAGGTCATGCCAGGCTGGCTTTGAACTCAAAATCCTGCTGCCTTAGCCTCCCAAGTGCTAGAATTACAGACATGTGCTCCTACTCCAAGGTAAGGGACAGATGATTTTTTATATCATTTGTCACAGAATCTAGAATATAACAACTGCAAATTAATGTTATACACAAATACATATGTGTAATATTAAGTAATGTTGAGCACTAATACATATCCTAGAGGCTCATAGTCTTGCTGTGGTGTAGACAGATAGATATCAATGTTTATAAACAACTGTGAGTGTCTGGTGGGCAGGGGATAGGGATGTTCTAGGCATCTGACAATGCTCTATACAGCAGGCTCCACATTCAAGAGCACAATTTTATTAGAGTTTTTAAAAAAATCCTCAGGGCAGGCAAGCTGCAATCTCAGCAGCTACCTTGAGGACAAAGGAGGAAAGAAAGAGAAAAACCCATGGTGTTTTAAAGCTAGTGTGGAGGTCAGACCCATGGCAGACTAGCAGCCATATGATGGGAAGGTGTAGGTTAGTAAAGAAGCCCTGAATGGTGGGGTAGACCAGAGTGTTAGAGAAAGCACGATTAGAAAAGAGATAGGAAGAAGAAAAGAAGAGATTATATGTTTTTCTGAAGAATTTTTAAAATCTGCTGATTTTCAGAAAGCTATATGTCTGTGGCCCAGTCCATAAGCAACTGTATCAAGGGGCAGGGATTCCAGGCAGGAAAAGTTCACCACCTCATCAATGCATTATACTGTGTATCCTGCCTGTCTCTTTAGCATGACTTAAAGTGAATGCTATGCTAGGTGTGTTCTTGTGGCCAGGTGATTGACCAGGAAAACTGTAATGATGGGTCTTCACCTAGGCCAGAAATTTTATTCTCTTGACCAGAAGTTTTCTCTTAAGAGGTCTTTCTTGTTACTGTAATAATGCAGTCATCACCACATCCACACTGCCCTTAAGAAATCACTGTAGCCAATACCTGGTCTCTGAGGGGACCGTGGGCCCACTGGAACCAAAGCTCAAGCTCCAAACTGACTTCTGAGCCCACCAGGGCTGGAGGTTCCCAGGTCTTTCCAGAGGTGAGGGTCTAGTCCTTCTACATCATGGTAGTATAGATGCTGGAGTCAAGAAGACCAGCTTCGAGGGAGTTAATGTGGTTTGGGAAGAGGCACTGACGAAACATGGAGAGCCATGTGAGGGATAGTGCTGGCCAATATTTACCTAATGATTCATCTCAGGGTCTACAGAGACCGTATCTGGAAAACACTGAGCACATAATGAGAACTCAACAACTAAGATGATACTGCAGACTAGGGCAATGGCTCAGTGGATAAAGTGCTTGCTGATCAAGCTGTGGACCAGAGTTTGGATTCCCCAAACCTACATACAGCTGAACATATTGCCCTGCATCTGTAATCCCAGTGCTCCTGTGAGATGGGAGGCAGAGTCAGGTCAATTCCAGGACGTTCATGGGACAGCTAACCTGGCATACACAGTGGTGAAAACAGAGACCCAGTCTCAAGACAGGTGGAAGGCAAGGAATACCACCTAAGGTTGTCCTCTGACTTCCACATGTGCACCGTGACACATGCATGCACACACACACACACACACACACACACACACACACACGTAAAAACTTATTAACAAATAAAACTAAATAAAATGATATTGCTATTATTGTGCTTCTTTCCAGATGACTTTAAATAAACTGTCACAATTTTGGATCATTTTATATTCACATGTATATTCCCCTAATCATAAGGAAATATTCCATACACCCACCCCCCAACACCCGGTTTCCCATACAGTTAATACCTGGTATAAACCACCACTTCGTGTAGATTTTACTGATTTTCCACTTTTTTTCTATTATAGAATACAAACCAGAATACCATTGTACACTTAGCTTCTGCAAGTTTAATGTATATATTTGTTGAAATATAAATATACTTACAATACTTCCAGTCAGTTCCACCTCTATAGCTCTGCGCAGGCCTGGCTGAACTGAGATCTTTTCACTTTGCTAACATCAGCTGTCAACTTTGCTCAGAATCCTCAGGATGCTGTCTTGGCAAAGAATCAGCTCTGTCATTTTATCCTGTTAATGAAATTGCTAAATTATGCCAAACTATAGCTTTGAAACACTTCCCTGTAGAAGGATTAAATATCTCAAATTTAGCACTATTTCTAAAGAGATTTAAAGAAAAAAGAAGCTTCTATTTACAGGTATTCAGAAAATAAAAAGCAAAGGAATTTGAACTCAGAATATAAAAGATACTGTTGAGCCCTTTCAAATGGTCCTCAGAACCCAAATATGGGGACTTAATGTTTCAGAGCTCTATTCCAATTGGGCAGCTACTGTCTGCCTTTTAGCTATGGCCTGCCCTTCCACTGTAAGTGAGTCTGGCCACCAGGGTCCCATGGTTCATGGCTTTCCCTCTGGCTTTGCCTCTTGTCATTTCCTCCCCTGGCCTCAGCTCTGGTTCTTTGGTCTCCTAACTTTGCATTCCAAACCCTGGTACCTATCAGTTTCTTGCTCTAGCTTTCTTTTTGTTTTTATTAAAAATATGAACCATAATTCACTTTCACTTCAGAAATTAGAGCCTTCTGGTGGACACAAAGGAGGGAAAACATTGAAGTTATCCATAATTCTATCACTATTAACATCCATTCAGTTGCTTTGCTACACATACTTATATACATGTATGGTTTCTCTGAATAGCTCTGTACAGTGATAACAGCATAACCCTAAGAGGCATTTGTGCAGGTATCAAATCACCTAATCCTTAGCATGCCCAGGAAAAGGACACTAATGATCCTCACTTCATAAGTAAGGGAATGAAAGCTCAGACACTAAGTGTTCAGCCTAGGAGCACATGGGGAACAAGTGCTGTGGCTGGGATTCCAAATTAGGTTACAGAACCTGACACTGGTTACAAAGTTGGTACGCAATGCCTTGCATTTTTATCTCTTGTGTTCTCTATTTAAAATGTACAACGATGAGGCTGGAGAGATGGCTCAACAGTTAAGAGCACTGGCTGCTCTAGCAGAGGTTCGGGGTTCAGTTCCCAGCACCCACGTGACAGCCAACAATCATCCTTAACTCCAGTTCAAGGGGACCCGAAGCCCTCTTCCGGCCCCCCCAGGCATCAGATACGCATGTGGTATACTTACATATACAGGCAAAACACTCATACACATAAAATACAAATAAGATCTTAAAAAAGAAAACTTTTAAAGAAAGCATTCAAATGTGTGTAACAAACCACTTTCTAAGTCAACACATATCCCCTTTTAGGTAGTTTTGTTTGTCCAATCAAAACAATATTTCAATAAACATGCTTAATTGTCAGCTCTAGGACTCAAACTATTCACCCATTTTTTTGTCTTGGTTCCATGACTCCTTGGGTCATCTGTGTTTTTCCTTCTGCTTCCTGAGCTTGTTACCTTCCTGGCCCTACCTGTCCCTACCCCCATGTTCTAGACACAGGCACACACACACACACACACACACACACACACACACACACCCTTCTGCCAAGTTCTCAGCCTTGTCCACCCCTAATGAAGTATCCCAAACACTTCTGTTACACAACCCCACACTGGTACACATCCCCACATTGGTACACATCCCCACTCTGGTACACATCCCCACACCGGTACACATCCCCACACTGGTACACATCTCCACACAGATACACATCCCCACACTGGTACACATCCCCACACTGGTACACATCTCCACACAGATACACATCCCCACATTGGTACACATCCCCACTCTGGTACACATCCCCACACCGGTACACATCCCCACACTGGTACACATCTCCACACAGATACACATCCCCACACTGGTACACATCCCCACACTGGTACACATCTCCACACAGATACACATCCCCACATTGGTACACATCCCCACACTGGTACACATCTCCACACAGATACACATCCCCACACTGGTACACATCCCCACACTGGTACACATCTCCACACAGATACACATCCCCACACTGGTACACATCCCCACACTGGTACACATCTCCACACAGATACACATCCCCACACTGGTACACATCCCCACACTGGTACACATCTCCACACAGATACACATCCCCACACTGGTACACATCCCCACACTGGTACACATCTCCACACAGATACACATCCCCACACTGGTACACATCCCCACACTGGTACACATCTCCACACAGATACACATCCCCACACTGGTACACATCCCCACACTGGTACACATCTCCACACAGATACACATCCCCACACTGGTACACATCCCCACACTGGTACACATCTCCACACAGATACACATCCCCACACTGGTACACATCCCCACACCATCCCCACACCGGTACACATCCCCACACAGGTACACATCCCCACACTGGTACACATCCCGACACTGGTACACATCCCCACACAGGTACACATCCCCACACTGGTACACATCTCCACACTGTTTTTACTCTCATAAGTCATTCTGTTAGTGGACAAAGATGACTTCATTGTGAAAGCTTTGTTCCAGAGTCTTCACCCACACTTCCGCCAATAGTTCAACATATATTTATTAGATATCCATCACTTACAAAGTTTTAGGGATACAGACATAGAACTCCTCTATTCCAGCAGTATAGAGTTCTAGTAAATGGTCAGAATGAAAATGTTAGTCAAATGACGGTATTCATAACATGAGGTAGGAACCAAAGGAGGAAAAGCTGTGACTTTTGGTTGGAAGCCTTGAGGAAGGTTTCAGAGGCAGTGACTACACATTATCTCTTGCTGGGGAGGTCATATATGGTAATCTGAAGAGAGCTGTATTATCCACTGGACAGGGTCTTGAGCCCAGAACTTGAGTCCAGCCTTGCTGACTGACCAGCAGTCTGGAGAAGTTTCCTGGAAATGAGGGTTCCAGCACTGAGTCCTTGGACAAACTGGCCACTCTAAATAGCTTTGAGTAATACAGAATAATACAGATAAAGCTTGTCTGTATGGACCACAGATTATAAAGCAACAGAGGAATGGAAGAATATACCATCAAGTGGATGGTGCAGTAGAGGAGAGGGGCTGCAGAGCCCACCTTCCAGAGTGACCTGGGTTCCACTGGACAGTCAGAGAGGCCTTCTGAAGGAAGAGACAGAGGCATGTGAACACTTGGGAGGAACCATTCCAGACCATAGCAGCGCAAGGAAGGTACAAAGAGCAAGAGACAGAGTCTGAGCGGTCTGCACGTGCCAGATCCCACAGGCCTGTGCATTGTGGGAGGTGATTTAAATTTCGCTCAAAGATAAAATTACTGGGACATTTAAGGGGAGGTGTGGCAAAATCAGAGCTCTGCTTTACAAGGACAACTTGATTCCATGTGGAAACAATGAAAGGTAGAGAAGGGGGACTAATTATGACATGCAATAACACAGGGGGACAAAGTATGTGCCAGCAACGACAGGGGTTGGGGTAGGGAGACCACTGAGCAAGCCTGGGCTAAACCCCACTCAGTCATCTCATCAGGAAACTTCTAGCAAATTATTTGACTTCTGTTAACCTTTAATCTTATCTATGAAGTGGGGATTAACAAATTGTGAAAGTTAAATGAAATGATGTGTGAGAAAGTGATGAGTGAGCAACGACCTTCCTGCTCTATTAGGAAAAGTGTAAAATGTCAGGATCGAAAATGTTGAATCACTCATCTGTTCTAAGGCCGATGACCAGCCATGAAACAACCTTAGAGACTGATCCGCTGCAAATGCGGGTTTTCATGCGATGCTCGGGTTCTCCTGGCCATGCTGTACCTGTGTGTGTGTCCTTCTACTGCAGTAAGAAACAACAAGAGCCATACAATGCTTACCAGGTTCTCCTACTCTGTCTTTGCTGCTAGAATTCCTCTAGTCAGACATCACGTTCCCTCTGCCCCATCCATGTTCCTCCTTCACTGAGATCCAAATTCACCAGCCCTGTGGAGCCTCCCCTGGGTCTTTTGTTCCAACAGTTACTGCTGCTTCCTCATTATAGTCTTTGGAGCTATTCCTTTCTTACTCTATCACATGTTATCATCTTTTATTACAGTTATTTTATGGGCTTTATTATAAAGTCGTATCATTTGTGCAATAAGAAAATAAGAAACTTAAAGGGCAGAGACACTGTTTAATTCATCTTGGCTATTATCAGGGCATACCATATTGTGTAACTTGGTCCCTGGCACTGAGCAGGAGCCTGAGGAAGTACTAACAAGTTGGTATGGGCATGTTACCCTCAGATCCTCCACCAAGGAAAACAGCATAAACAGCAAGGGATAGGGAAAAGTAGACGAGATCAGACATATTTATGAACAAAACTAGGGTCTAAGGTTTGCTAAGCTACATGGTCCTCTCTTGGTAGTATCTTAGGCATTTTCTGCTTTGTGGCAAATCACAGCATCTTGTTATGCCCCATAGTTCCTGACAGCCAGGAGTCTGGGAACAGCTTTACAGGGTGTTTCTGGTTTAGGGCCCTCAGCTCACGTATCAGCTAGGCTCTGCGTCCTTGAACTTGGCCTGACAGGAGGAGCTACTTCCAAGCTCAGTCCCAGGGTTGCTGACTTTTCTCCCCCCACCCCACCCCATGAGTCTCTCCCTGGGATTGCTCAGCACATGTCAGCTTTTGCCAAATATGAGGTGTGACAGAGACAGAGGCAGAGGTAGACACAGAGGGCCAGGGAGCTTCACAACCTGAACTCAGAATCAACACACCATCTTCTGCCACTCCCTCCTATCTCACAGACACCCCATACACTGTGGGAGAGGTTATGGGAGAGCGAGAGCTGAGAGGCAGGTGTCCTCCAGCCTTCCTGGAGGCCACCTGCGCCAGCAAGGATGTTGAGAGTAACTGCTTACAATGGCAACCTAAGCATCCTGGGCTTGTCCTGCTGAGGGAACTCTGTCCACGTCCCTATTACTTCTGATTCTCAGCTCATCCCCCTGCTCTCTCCAGCTCTCTGGAACTCACTAGCCTCCTGGCCTCTGTCCATGCTGTTTCCTCTGCCCTGGTTTTCACTGTCCTGTTGGATCTGGCCTGCTCTATATGTTTTCAGCCGTACTTCTAACCCTTACCCTCACCAGGAGATCTCTTCTTCCAACATCTGCAGATAGTACAGCCCCTGAGGGGCAGGGTCCCCAGGTGGCCTAGGGACAGGCTCTTCTGCATAGCCTCAGAATAAGCCACCACTGTCCCCAGCAGGCCACCCAGAGGTTGCCTTCTGGGAACTATTTGAACTGACACTGTGGCTCTGGCAAATACTGAGTGTCTTCAGGACAGAAAAGAACAATATTTACCAGATACGTTCTGAGACTTTATCCTCTTTGTTCACACTTTACCACTGGACAGTGATTGCATCTCCTTGGATCCCAGTTAGTTGACGAAAAAATTGGGAACATGTCTAAACACACCGGGACTCTTTTCCAACTCCAATTGTTCATGACCTGTGTACATGGCCCCCTGGACTTAACCTTTCTGTATCTTAAGAGCTGGCTTACTTTAGGAAAGTTATCCAACTTCTTTGAGGTCAGAAAAGTAGGAATTCTTTTTCTTTCTTTTTCTTTTTTTGTTTTGTTTTGGTTTGGTTTGGTTTGATTTGGTTTTTTGAGACAATGTCTCACTATTTTGCTGTGGCTGGCCTGAAACTCACTATATAGACCAGGTTGGCCCGGAGTTCAGAGATTCACCTGCCTCTGCTTCCCAAGTGCTGGGATTCAAAGAGTGTACCACCACACTTAGCCCAAAATTAGCAATTTCTAATAATGAACACTGTCGTGCTGCCAGGAATTGCTAATTAGAATATGGTGTTCAAGAGAACCTGGGATCACATTTAGCGCTAATAGGGGAAAGGTATGTACCAGTCCCCACACACCTGAAAAAGGATCTCACCAAAGCCAATCTTGTAATGTTGGCACTATGACAAAAGATCTGTGTCAACCTCTCCAAGCCTCGGTTTCTTTATACACAGAGGAAAAAATAAAATCTGCCTTTAAAGTATTAGATGGAACAGTACCACGATTTCAAAATAACAGTCCCTAAGACAGAGCTTGGCACACAGGCATTCAGTAAAATGTCTCAACCCATTTCTAAGGCATGCACACCCGGCTAGTGGCGCCTGCCTTCAATCCCAGGCATCCGGAGGCCAGCCTGATCCACATAATGACTTCCAAGTGGGCTGGGACTAGGGAGACCCTGTCAAAAAACAGCTAAACAAAAAAAACAAAAAAACAACCAAACAAAAACCATTTCTAAGGTACATACATTTGACTTATTTTTGTCAAAACTCCCTTTTGCACTGTCACGGCCACCAAATGCATCGTTGGTTTATTAAGGGACATTGGTTTCTTAAGTCTCACTATTGAAGCACTATGCTGGAAAACTGATTTGGTCCTGGGCCTCCCGTGTGTGAGTCTACCGCAGCTGCCCCTGCAGCTGCCCTTGTCACGGCAAGCTCTGAGCACCTTGTCACCATGCCCACATTTGTCACGAAGCGAGGCTTTCTCCTCATGACTCATCTCACGTAGCTTCATTATTTATGTACAACTCACAGGTGATCTTTGGCCTTTTTTAATTACATTTATTTTTACTGTCCTCTGTAATCCTATCATGTTTTCAATTACCCACTCATTCATTCAGAAGATTTCCCCTCTTTTGGCAGAAAAAAAAGTAATTTTGCAAAGTAGCTCAAAGGTTTCTGTTTCAATCAGAAACATTCCGTTCAACATTCTGTCCTCTGGTTTCTCAGAGAATTTACAGAAGAAAAGTAATGTCTTAGCTCACAAAAGATACCCACTTTTCTCCTCTCCTTGTCAGTTACATACGCAGCGACTCAAAATAATTTGAAATCATATATTATTATTATTGCCTCGGCTTTGAACGGTAGTGGGAAATAGTCTTTATAAAATAAGTGCTTGCATCAGCTAGTTCTTTCATTATTACAACTGAATCCCCCATGCCAAATCTAGAAGGCACCCCCTTCCTGCTTTAGATTTTAAAGCTTTTCAGGTTTCTTTTTAAATTCATTTGCTTGTTTTCCCTATTCAATGAATCATGCAAGGCAAGAATGGGGTCACAAAATATTCATTCTAGAATATTTCAAAAGAGATCGGCGTACTGATCGTTAATTAGACACTCTCAATCTGTATAAGCTGAGCTGATACATCTTTCTCTCCCATTGAAAGCAGGCATGGTCCTCTGATACCTGTGAACAGCTAAGGAGGGTAGGCAGTTCTCCAAAGAAGGCAGGCATCACAATTACAAAGCTGTGCTGCAGTTTTGAAGCACATCTATTGCAGAGGTCATTTGCCCTTTGTTCCCTGATATGTCCTGAGAACTCGATGTATTGCCTGCCCGTGAAAGTTATTCTAATTCTCTGACTGAAGGGTCAGAGAGTGAGTGGGCCCCAAAGAACCCTGTAGTCACAGTGAGTATTAATACTTTACTGTTTGCTGGTCAGCCTTGCTGTTGTTATAGAGGAGTAAAGCGAGTCAAAGAAGGGGAAGCTAGACTGCTACGCTTTGCTGTGTCCTACAAGACTCGTATTAAAATGTAATTGCCACATCATCGTGGTGTTAATAGGTGGGATCTTTGAAAGGTGATTGGGTCATGAAGGCTCTGTTCTCATGAATGCAACAACTCAGTTATCATGGGATTGGATTAGTTGTCACAGAAGTAGGCTCCTGATGAAAGAATGAATTTGGCTTCCATTCTTTGCCTCATGCACACACATGCTCATCAAGATGTAGCATGAAGGTCCTTACCAGACACAATTCATTCATCTTAGATTTCCCAGGCCTCCAAACTGTAAGCCAAGTCGATTTCTATTGGTTATAATTTTCAGTCTGTGGTCTTTTGTTATAGTAACAGAAAACAGAGTTGTCTAACTCCCAAGGCAGTCAGTCACTGGCAGCATGGGCACAGACCTTCTGACACTTGGCCCAGGGCTCTGGGTTCTGAGCACACCACTGTCATCATGTGCTGAATAATGGGACTTGCACCCAAGATGGAGTAGCTGAGGACAGATGCTTTCTTTTCTTCAGCTTAACGTTTCTTCAACCTTTAGAGTAAAGGGAGCAGGGGAGTAGATAGCAGAGTGGTAGCAGACTCAGAGTGCTCCCCTGGTTGCTGGGAAAGATCCCTAGGGAGCCAGGAAGATGGGAATTCCAGCTTCTCAGAAAAGAGGCCACGAGGTCAGAGAACGAACAGAATAAAAGCCAGAGGTAGAGGTGGAGCCACCCAGAAGAAAGCCATTTCCATGATGCAGAACTCTGTGAGGTCTAGTGAGAGCACTTCATTCTGCCACAGTTTTGAGACCCTCTACCCAGAAACAAGGAATCTGGTGACAAAGAAGATGCCAGACATGGCAGAAACGTTGCTATTCATTTGTTTGTCTGTTTATGTTTATGCAAGTGTATGCATGAACTTGTGCAGGGGTATTCACGTGTGCTCACACATGAAAGTCAGAGGTCAATGTTTGGTATCTTCTTTTTTCTTTTTTGGTCTTTTTGAGATGGGGTCTCCCTGTAGCCCCAGCTGTGCTAGAACTATGTGGACCAGGCTGGCCTTGAACTCACAGAGATCCGCCTACCTCTGCCTCCTGAGTGCTGGGATTAAAGGTGTGTACCACCACGCCCGGCCTTGGTATCTTCTTTTATCACTCTCTACTTTATTTTTTGGGAAAAGATCTCTCACTGAACCAGGAGCTCAGTGTTTGGCTTAGACCGGCTGGCCAGTAAGCTCCAGGCAGGAATGAACCTGTCTCTGTCAACCCAGTGCTGGGATTACAAATGCACAGCTTTGCGCTTGGCTTTTACATGGATGCTAGGGATCCAAATTCAGCTCTTCATTCGTACATGGAAAGTACTTTACAAACTGAGCTATCTCCCACTGCTCAGAATTGCTACTTTAGAATTTCTTTTGTATGTCTATGTTTGAAATAATGACAACTTGTATAAACCATAGGACCATAGGACCAATAAGTAGACCATAGGACCATATGATGGCACAGGACCATGTGACAGGCTAGCAGAAGAGGAAAGGAGGGGAGGAGGGAGGGAGTCTGGCTCAGTCTCAGAAGGACAAGCCCTTACAGGCTATGAGAACAGGTCACAGTTATGGCCCATTGGTTCCTTTTTTTGATGGTGTCTAAACAATTGTTTGATTGTTTGCTTATCTTTGGTTTTGTGACCCTATTACCAACTAAGTTTTAAAAACAATTAGGAAGGACTTCAAATTCACCCAGTGTTTGTTTCAAAAGCTCCAAGGTCTCCCAGACATACTAGGTTTATTGGTTTATTGAGGCACTGCCTCAGGGCAGGTTGACTGAGTGGGCCTCTTTTTGTTGGGAACCAGAGCAGTAATTAGGGAAGACTTTGCTGACACTGAGAATCTGGTGAGCATATGCTTTTTCAGTTTAATTTCAACTTCAGCTTTTGTCAGGGTCCTTCAAAGCCTCACTGTGGGTGCATTAGATGCATTTTTAAGACAATAATAAGACTGAATCGAATGATCCCATCTGTTAAAATCTTTTTTGCAGAAATCTGTCCTGCTTTCTTGGCACTAGATGACTGGCAAAATTTGTAATGGATTGGTGAAGGGATTTGTCACTGGCGTACCGTCAAATTCAGAAACCAACTGTTCCAATCCCAGGTCGTGGTGGTGTAGTTTGTGATGCAATGGGACATGGGAAAACTAATTGCAGTGCTGAAACATAGCAGGAGAGGGAAGTAGGACCACAGCGTATATGGAACTGGGGTTTGATGTCTCCCAAGGGAAGTCCAGTCTAGAAGACAAGCCATGGAGAGGGGGAGCAGCTAGTGAGCAGCATGTTTCCAAGCAATGTTGCCTGGAATATGTTTCCCAGAAATACTTCAGTTTCACCCTCACATTCCTAAGCCAAACAAAGCAGACCCATTTTTAACAGTTTTATCCTTTGGATTTCACCACAAATTTGTACTTTAATGAAAGGGATTCATTGAACCCCAAAAGCTTGGGAAATTTTTGATGTAGATAATATAACCGTACGGCAAAGCATCATCATTAATAACCAGCAACATCTAATATACAGTTCTGTTATGATCATAGATTCCAGTTTGTCACAGTGGTTTGTATGCGTAATCCCAGTACCTGGGACGTAAGGCAGGAGAATTGGGAGTTTCAAGGTCGTCCTAGGCTAGAGAGCAAGTTCTAGGCTAGCATGGGCTACATAGCAAGATCTTATCTCAAAAAAGAAACAAAACAAACAAAATAAACTGACAATAGATTCCATAAACGGTCACTGCAGGCCATTAGGTATGCCCACCTAGGATCTAAACTATTCTTTACTTCATACATTCTCCAAATACTTTCTACATGTTATGACCCAGATACAATGCCAATGACCAGAAATACCGCTATGAATAAGTTCCCTGTCCTTCTGCGATTTATACTATCGTAGGAAAGACAAATAAGTAACTACTTTTTTAGTGCTTGAAGTCAGAAAACTGGTAGTGACAGGAATAGTGAGAGAGGAGAGCTACTTTAGAAAGGATGCCCAGGAAACGCGTGGCTGAGGACATATCCTTACGCTAAACCCTGATGACAGTTTGGGGACCAGCTTTCCAGGCAGATAGCTCAGTTAATACACATAGCTACAGTGTCTTAGCAGACTGTAAGGCATCAACAGAGCGAGTTTGTATTAAGAGAATTTGTAGCTCAGGGAAAAACTCAGTTGCACAAGGTCTTATGGGAGCCACGGTATTTTCTAAACACAACACATGGCTAATGTCAAATGTCATTGACATTTGTCAAAGGCCACTTCCAACAGCACATGTTGTTAGTAGGAGAGCAAGGGCACTCAGAAACTTTTCATAGACTAGCGGGGAGCATTTCCATCTAGATATTGGAATGAGAAGCTCAACAGGATCCTGTTCTCAGAGTGGGGACTTGGGGTGAAACACAAAGGAATTCCCAAGATTCAAACCAGCAAGGAGGCTGGTAACGTCCCTATGAGCCAGGAAACTTCATGTCCAGTGTCAAGTGGGACCAAACCATGGAGACACCTCTTCAGGGAGGGACTGACCCTGAAGGGTGGAGCAAGATTGAGCTGGCAAGGCAGCTTGTTTGAAGTCCTGGGGAGATGGGGTCTGCAGGTCCAGGAAAGAACCAGCCCAGCACTTGGAATTGGGGGCTGCAGTCTGCTTTAATCCACCTTGACAATAAGCCTGTGCCAGCATCCAACAGAACTGCATGGAATTCACTTTCCCCACAAAGTGCATCCACATTTTTGCAATTTGGTGCGTATTGATTTTCTGAGGGACCTCTTGTTGAGTTAGTTAACTGCCACCCTGCCACCGTTGCAAAGGGCAGTAAGTAATTTTCGATGTGGACCCACTTCTTCTGAGAACCTCCAGCCCAGGCCAGTCCTATAATTTCATTTCGGAGCATGATTATATTACCCAAATTTGGGCATTATTGCAGAATGAATGGTTCAACCAAAAGGACAGAAAAAGCCCTTCCATCTTCTTTTCCTTCTCAAAATAATAGATTATAGAAGATAAAATAATGAGGTTGAATCTGGGAGAGAAGTCAGGACAGAGTCATTTTTATGCTGCTTCTGCTTTGAAGAAAGAGTAGACAGGGTAGTCCACCCAGTTTCACAACAACATCAGCTCCCTGGGCTTCACGTTGGCCTTCCTCAAATCCTTTCAGGTTTCTTAAAGAAATGCTGAGAAACTTCCATTTCACATTTGAAGCTGTGTTTTTCTCTGGTGTTTTTTTAAACACAAGGACCAAGTCTTCTCTCCCTGGTTTCTAAAAGGTCATCCCTCAAAAGACATTGGGAAGACATTCCTAGTCTTCCCTTTTCAAGATGTTTAGTGAGGTAGGTTTTTCTCCTTAGTCATTGTGCATGCATTACTGTTCATGTTAGCTGCCAGGAAACTGAAAGGCACGTCATTTAAGGGTTATATGACTGTTTTGGTTGAGTCCGATTCTTATGTCGTGTGTGTGTATTTGTATGTGTGTATATGTATATATATATATACATACATATTGTATGTATGAATTATTTTTTTCAATTTCCTAGTTAATTATTTAAGGCAGGGTTTCACTTTGCTGCTGAGGCTAGCCTTGAACTCAGGACCCTCTTGTTTCAACCTCCCCAGTAACTGGGATGATAGGCACACATACCATCTCACCCAGCTGTTTCAGTTTTTAGTCACATATTTCTGGAACATTTCTGCACTCCATTTTGCATTTTTAAAAATCTTTCCCACTATTTCAGAAGCCGCTTGAGGGCAGAGCCTATAAGGACGCTCGCCTTTGTCACATGACTAACATGAAGCATTTAGATAATTTTGCAGCACGTGATTTACTTCCACAACTTGCTTCTATGGGCTCTAGAATTGTGAGGGGGAAAATAGGACAGTACAAAGTGCTTACTAGGAGAATAGCAACAATAGCACGAACATATAACATCTACTGAGTGTCTGGAATACACCCACCATGTCAGTACCACTTTGTATGTCACTCATCAAATCATCAACATCTCTAAGCAATATCTGCCATAAACCCCATCTGACGAAAAGGAAACCAAGAGCCAGAAATATCTAATAATTTACCGAAAGCATCTGTCTGTCCTGCCTTATTTTCCCCTCACAATTCTATGAACCGGATGCTGTTACTCCCCCTTCAAATGGAGCTCCTTGACTCTGAGTTGCCCAAGTTCCAGCCTCAGGAAGCCGGGATTTCAATACAAAACTATTTGCTCCAAAGTCCAGATCACTTTCACGCTGATATTCTTATCACGTGCAGCAAATGGAGTAAATAGAAAATTTTCTACTGATGAATATCAGACACTAGATAGAAGTAAGTTGTGGAAGTGATTCACACTGCAAAATTATCTAAACGCTTTGTGTCAGTCACGTGACAGAGATAAGGTTCCTTGCTGTCTCTGCCCTCAAGTGGCTTCTAAACTAATGGGAAAGATAAAAAAAGCAAAACGGAGTACAGAATGAAAGATGTCTGATCAAGATACAGCAAGAGACATGAGAGAGTGCAGAGAAGGGCATATGATTCAACTCAGAGTCAGAACCCAGGACAGGATTGGCTGAGAAGACTGGCCCCTGTCGTGGGTTCGTTTGAAGTTGTTTCATAGTAAGGTGATAGAGTAGCGATCTTGGCACTTTAAGAGTCTCCACCCTCATACCCCTGTCAGTCTTCCCCAAGCTCCATCCCTGAACCCACAGAAACCAACCTAGCTAGTTAACATTCAGGTTTAACCTAGGTGGCTTATATCTAAAAGCCCAAATGTTAAATTATTAAGAATTTTGCAAGCCATCTCCAAAATGTAAATTATATGAAACTATATTTTTTATATTTTATTTTTGTTATTAACTCTGCTTACGTGTGTGTGTGTGTGTGTGTGTGTGTGTGTGTGTGTGTGTGTGTGTTTGGGTTTGTGCACATGAGTACAGTGCCTGTGGAGACCAGAAGGCGGCACTGGATCACCTAAAACTGGAGCTATAGACAGTTGTGGGTCCTGGGAACTGAACTCAGGCCCTCTGTAAAGGCAGTATGTATTCTTAACAACTGAGCCATCTCTCCAGCCCCATGAAGCTACATTTACGTAAATTACATAGAAAAGAAAGGTAATTAATAATCAAAACGCATCGCTTCCTGCTGAGTACTCTCTGTGCACTTGAGGTCCTTCACGTCTCCCACATGTGGCTAATGGACATGCTCTCTTCCCAACTCCACATCTAGCAGCATTGTGCTCTTGATCACCTGGAGCCAGCTGTGTTGGGATTATTTACAGCACAAAAATAAGCAAAGACCACTAATCAGAGCTTTACTTTCTCAGAGATCCAGGTGCTAAACTCCATTTTACCTGTTCTTCCCTATTAATACTTCATTTAACACTCACTTTTATATTTTCTCCCTGGATTTGTTCATGCCATCCTACATCAGCTCCCTGATTGCTTCATGCTTTTGGTCTAGAATATTTATCTGCATAGCCCAGTACTTTATGTGCCAGCCTATAAATAACCTTGATTTAAAGTCCTGTGTCTCACCACCTTGCATACTGGGTTTGGGAGGTCACCTCGGTAATACTGGCCAGCTATTCTGCCATTTTCATGGCGTGAGTATGATGATAAAGACCAAGGCTAGTGAAACGTCCTCAGGTCATCAGGAGCCTGGAAGAGCCTGGGCTTGAACCTGGATCCCAGGTCTCTGACTTAGCTGTTTCCTCTAACTAAGGCATTCTCTGCAGTATTCTTTGGTGTTTTTAATGCCTTCCCTGTATCATTTAATTGGACTGCAGCACACTAAACATTTGAAAAGAATTCAGCACAAGCTGCCAGGCTCTCTCTTAATGAACATTCTGGGTGTCATTGTTTGCCAAGAAGTCATTCATTGGACAGAAATCAGGAGATTGAATGAAGAAGTAAAAATATTTTTTCCCTTTCTCCTTGAGAGGTAAACGCCTGTTTCTCTGGGCAATGGTTCTATGTCTTTCCAGTCATATGTGGACTGGTTTTCAAGTATAGAATTGGTTAACTGAACTGCTCCCTACACATTCCATATTTAATTTCACACCATTGCATTATGTCTTGTATTAAGAAATACAAGATCCTACTGGGTTCCATTATAAACTAAATTTACACAAATCCTTTTCCTTAAATGTGCAGATGGTGTATAGTCTGTCCATCAAATCTGTATTGGTTCATGAGCCCAACATAATAATACACAGCAGGGAAACTAGAGAGAGAGAGATGGTTCCGTGTATGCCACAATTGATATATTATAACATAGCGAGGCCAGAGAAGTAAGAACATAGACTCTCAGTCTCTTCCCTTAGTTTGTATAAGCTGAGAAGAGAGAGGATAACATAGCAAATATTGCACAGTGAGATTCCTAGAAAAACCTACTTTAATACACAATAATACTCCTAGGTTTGTTGAGCCCCATATAGAAATGCTTTCCTAAACTTGTACCGAAATGCTTCTACATGTCTTCAAATTATTGCGTGATGTGAGCAAATAATATAATGGATTTTCACTCCATTCTCTATTAGTCTGTAAAAGCCATAAACGCTCACTGCCTCTGTAGCAATGGACACGGGGTACATCATAAAATAGATGCCCTGTACATCCATACACCTAATAAACAGTAAATGTGTATGGAATGTGTAAATAATGCTGTGTCTGCTTCTTGGGGAAAGATAGAGAAAATAGAGTTAGAAATTAACAAACATTTGTCTATAAAAGTCTTTCTATCTCTCAGATAATGAACAAGGAAGTGAGGGGATATACTCAGAAACGCAGGTTACAGTGCTTTACCTGGTGCTTTCATTTTTAATTTTTATATGGGAGCAGCAGTAACTTGGGCCCCAGAGTCACTGTGTTTGGACTTGTTCTTTAGTACACATTTAAAACTGTTCTATCTTTCTAATGAAATATCTTTTACAGTGAAGTTATTATTATAAGTCTCTTTATTTCTGGCAATAATGTTTGTTGTCAGTTCATTTTATCAGATGTTAATATAGTCATAGCAAGTTTCTTTGTTTTAGAATCTATAGCTTTCTTTCATTCTTTTACCTTGAATTTGTCTATGTCTTTGTATTTAAAGTACATTTTAATGAGGTACATTTTCAATCAGACGATCTGTGCTTTTTAGCTGATGCCTGCTGTTTACATTCAGTGTGAAGTCTTTGTCATTTATATTTAGTGTAATTAAGGTAGCCTGGGATTTAAGTCTGTTCTCTTGGCACTTTTTCTTTATTGGGCTGTCCGATGATCTTCTATTACTTCTAATCTAAATTTTCTTTAGGTTATCCAAGAATTCTTTCAGTATTTCACTTTATCTCTTTTACTTTGTCTATACCGTTTGTGTTCATTTTTAGAGCTCACTATATAAATTACTTATGCACCTTGACATATCACATTCTCCTTTCCAGTAAATGATGATGCTTATACAGCTTGGTGAAGGATGTAAGAGCTCTGTAGCTGGATAGTTTTGCTACCTCCTCTTTCTCTGTGCTCTGTTGTTGTATATTTTACCTCTGTATGTGCTAAGAAATTTGTAATATACTCATTGTGTTTGCCTTAAGACATCAATAGCCCTTTAAAGAAATATGTGTGTGATTACTGGTGTCATTCCCCTCAGCCTGAAGAACTTTCTCTGCCATTTCCTATACAGGTGCAGCATCCCTAATCTGAATTTCAAAGTCTGAAATGCCCCCAAATTAATTCTTTTAGCACATGCAAACAATTCCAACTTGGAAAAACCTTAAAATAGGAAACATTTCTTGTCCCAAATATTGCAGATAAAGGTAAAGGGTCCTCAATACACAGTGTAATTCTGCTAACAAAAAAACATCTCTATGTTTGTAAAAAGGTATTTGTCTTCATTTTTGAAAGTCACTGAAATAGAGGATTTTAGATTGAAATTCTTTTGTTTAATTTATCTTTAAGCATTTGATACTGTACATTGCCCGCTTGCCTTCCCATAATTCCCATGAGCAATCTGCTGCCAATCATATAGTATTGCTTACTTGTACATTGTGGGAATCTACTATTTTTTAAATGACTTATTTATTTTTATTTTTACAAGTGTTTTTATAGCTGCTATGTTTATTGCTGTATAGATATTGCCCATGAAGGTTGGAAGAGGACGACAGAGTTACTATGTGGGTGCTGGGAGCTGAACCTGGGCTTATTCTTCTCCAGCCTATGTCTACTATTTAATTTTTTTCTCTTTAATATATTTTTCAAGACTTTAGATTTGGTGTGTATATGAATAATTTTCTTTGTAATTGCTGTGCTTTGGATGCATTGAATTTTAGGACAGTATTTCAATGGGATGAAACTCAAGTGTGGTACTATAAACATAGCCAGATACACATGGCTGGAGAAGTCATAGATCTTAGAGAAAACCCCAAGACCGTTGCATCCCTTGACTAATGTTATTTCTTACTATGTGCAAAATATGTATCCTTATATTTACAGTCACCACTCATCAAAGAAGCTTAGTTTGCACCAGCCAGAGACTGTTATCAAGTACGACAAATGGTCACACACAAACATTGTCTATGAATTGCCCAGGCCTAAGCAACACATCTACAATGCAATCTTTACATCTAAGGCGCATAGACAATAGAACATGGGTATTGAAGATGACAAACTAATGATTCTCTCAATTTTCATTAATGAAGATCCCTCAGGAAACAGAGGAACTGGAACACAAAAGGTTACAAATGGCCAAAACATAGAGATTAAGCGTCTGTAGATTGCTGGTCCATGGACAGGACTCCCATTAAACTTCACCCACCCAGGGCTCAGGGACCATGGCAGAAGAGGGGACCGAAAGATCATAAGAGCCAGGGAGGAGGTGCACAACCATATGGAAACAGAGCCCTACAAGTTCCTGGGACCCTGCTCATATGATTCTATGACAAAGATGTCAGCATACAAAAGTCCCATGCAAACTCAGGCAGACAAAAACCCAGCATAGAACTGGGGAAATGAATAGTAAACCATGAGCTTAGCTGGGGGCGGGGGATGTTGGGCTGTTGGGAGTGTGTCAGTGGGGACGAGGGTATAAAGATGATTAGGGATTCTTTGAGATATTCTGTATAAAAATACACAAAAATTCAGTAAAAACAAATTTTAAAAAATCAAATTTGGAAATGCATTAGCTGATACTTCTTTTTAAAAATGTTTCTATCCCAATCTCTTTCTCTGCCTTTGCAATAATGTAATTATAAGAGTGACTGACTGATTTGTCCCTCTGATCACTTAAGCACACTTATTTTTTCTCCAAATAATTTTACCTCAATTTCAGATTTCTCTTGGCATTTTTCAAGTTTACCAGTGCTTTCTTCTATTATAACCACCCTAAAGTTAATCTCAAAGATTAATTTTTGAAATTCCTCGTCTATTTTCTTTCATATTAGTTTTAGGGTTCACATTTGCCTCTTTTCTTTTTGTACAATTTTTAAATCTCTCTTGAAATACCCCATCTTTTCACTCATTTTGTCCAACTTTTTATGTAAATTAAAAATATTTATTATAGGCACTTTTAAGTTCTATTTAAAAATTCTCCCTTTTGCATCATCTGTTTGCCAACTTTCTCTGCTTGAGTTTTTTTTTTTTTTTTTGACGATGAATCGAATTCCACTTTTGTACATCTCTTGATTCCTTGCTGCATGTTCCCTGAGACTGAGGTGTAGAGCTTGCATTATAGATGTGTCACTTTGGTATGATGCTTATTCTCTGCGTTTGACCAGTTGTGAAATTGTGTAAGAGTCTCTCATCTGTTACAGAAAGAACATTTTTGGTGAATGATGAGAGATATACTTGTCTGTAAATATAAGGATACATATTTAGAGTTACAGTAAGAACTTTCGTCAGTCTAAGGATGTGACAAGAGAATTTTCTCTAGGATCTATCACCTCTCCAGTCATGTATACTTGGCTATGTTTTCAGTATCACACTTGAGTTCCCTTCCATTGAGCAGGCCACATATCCCATTAGAGAGCTGTTGATTACTCCCTCCCCCAGATATAAGTGCCACTGCTGCATCAGTAACAACAGTTTGCTGGGCCAGTCCTTGTGTTTATTAGGCTTTACAGCTGGATAGGACCATGGATTGGTTTTCTCCCTTGGCAGCTTGCATAGTATCCTCTGTTACCATGAGAGCTAGTCTTCAGAGAGGAGGTTTCCAGGTCAGTTCCAGTTCCATTCCGCCAAGTCCTGTGGCAAAATGTATCCTGTCATCAGCAATAGTGTCAGTCTTACCTTCAAGTTCAGGGTTATGGCAATAATGTCTTTTATTTTGGGAGTCTTTTGGACAACCCTGACCAAAAATTCAAAGGGATGTTAAGGAGGGACTATGTTTTAGCAGAAAAATCCAACAGCTGCCTGAAGAATTGGTCTGTGAAAGGCACATCTTGGACAATATCATGTACATCTGACCGTAGCATGCAGTATAGTAGAAGCACAAACAAAGCACGTTTGGAGCAGCTAAAGAGCTTGTACTAAGAACTGAATTCTCTGGCTTAGTGGAAAGAGCCCTGTCTATGGATATAGGAGATGGGAAATTTATGTTCAAGTTTCTTACCAAGAAATTGGATAATGATGCTCTTATAAATTGGGAGCACTGCTGTTCTAGCTTGATTTTTCTCTTGCTATGATAAAACACTCTTACCAAAAGCAAATTAAGGGAGGAAAGGATTTGTCTACCTTATACATCCAGGCCACTACCCATCACAGGGAAATCAGGGCAGGATCTCAAACAGGAAGCAAAGCAGAAATCATAGAGGAAAGCTGTTTAAGGTTTGTTCACTGAGTTCTGCTCAGCTAGCTTTCTTATGTGGCCCAAGACCATCCGCCTAGGAATGGTACCTCCCACAGTGATATGGTCTCTCCTATAGCAATTAGTAATCAAGGCAATACCCAACAGACATGCCCATAATCCATTCTGATTGAGAAAAAATTTCAATTGAGGTTCCCTCTACCCAGATGACTCTAGATTGTGTTGACAATTAAAACTAACCGTCATAAATGCTAAACAGAATCCTGCTTATAAAGATGATTACCTGAAAGTGGCATGTACATTAAGTACTCAAAATATGGTCACCCTAATTAGCAATTATAATTTACTTAACCTCACCTAGGATATGATGCTTCAGAAATTTCTCTAAGTTCTCCTGGTAGAACCCTGCTTGATTCAATGTAAAAAGTAAATTAAAATAAATCTGGATATTCATAGACTTTGTTGAATGGACTCTCGGGCCCTGATTTTCTGTTGGAAAATCCAGTCTTCTCAAATACTTTAAAAGTCTTTAATATTTTAAGTTTTCCAGAATTGTACAAAATAAATATCTGAGATGGTGTTTCCCAGGTACCAGTGGTCCCTGCTTCATCAGGTAAGGCCAGAATGACAACTTTTCTTATAAAAATGCTATCTTAAAATTTTACTCATTTTAAATCTCATGTCTATGATTTTAAACAATCAACTATACAAAATATTTCTTACCTCTGAGTTTAGTTCCTCATAAATGTGATTTTTTTTTTAATTTAGGGGGCTTGGAAGATGGCTCGGCTGCACAAACAGGAGGATCGAGTTAGAATCCCCAGCACCCACATGAAAGCCAAATGTAGAGTATGAGCATCTGGTCTAGCACCCCAGGGCTCCTACAGGGAGATGAGCTATGGAGACAGGAGAATCCCTGGAAGCTCACATCCCAGCTAGCCTGGCATGCACAGCAGAAAGACAGCCAAGGGACCTGGTCATAAAACACACAGAAGGCAAGGGCCAACATTCCAGGTTGTCCTTTGAGTTCCACACATGCACCATGTCACCAACATGCTTTCATTCACACACACACACACACACACACACACACACACACACAATCAACATTTCTCATGTGTATGATTTTAAACAATCAGCTATATAAAATATTCTCTAATGCCCAAGTTTCTTTCTTCTAATGGAACAAACTTTCATTCTTTTAGCTATTTGTTTTGTCTTTCTGGCGTATATTTTCATGTGATATAATGCAATATAAGATAATAATTTATATATCATTATTTCTTACGTGAATGTTTTGGGGATTGTTTTAGTGTTGAAAGCTTAGACTTCTTCCATCACATATATGTTCCCTCTTTTCTATGCTCCCAACAAATTTATCTCAAGTTATCAATAGTTGGCTTTCAACTTGTTACCTTGTTACAAATATTTATTGTAAGGCCCCCTTTGTGTGTCATGAATACTTTTCCTTTCTGTTACAGTTTTTTTTCTAGAATTAATATTGATGCTCCCTTCTTTCCTATTTGCTCAGTTTTCTGTGTTTTACTCCTTTTTCCCCAAATGTTTCAACAGATCTCTCCAGTACTTATCAGTAATTTTTCCAATAATGACACACTGTTCCTAACTTCCCTTGAGCTCTCTTTGTTCTTGTTACTTTCATTCCTGAAGCCTCCCACTCCTTGTTCCAGTAAGGAGTAGATGAATCAGGTTTGGTGCATGGCTCTGGGCTCTGGAATTTCCCATTGGCAATCTTCTGTGTAGAACTTTCTGTTTCCTTGAAAATATATTTGTTATTTCACTGCCTTAATTTTACAGAAGCACATATATCTGCCTCTAAGATTGTGTATAAAGAATCAAAGTTTCTGAGTAATCCTGGAATGTTTGGAAATATCTTTAGTCTAGTTTGAAGTTTGATTGACCATTTGGCTGGATACAGGAGTTGAGATTGAAAATCATTTTCTCTAAATAGTGCCTCATTGATTCCTGACAGATGGCGTGGCTAATGCCATGTTCTTTCTGTATCTTTTGTGTGTGAACAGTTTTGTCTGTTTGGTTTTGTATAAGTTTTTAGGGTTCAACTCTTATTTCTTGTTATTCTGAAATTTGACAGGCCCATGCTTTGTGGTAGAACTTTCTCCCCACTGCCCACATTTGTGCATTGGATACTCAGTAAATACTTTCAATTTATGAACTCATGTCTTTAATTATTGGGAGAGTTGCAAATAATTTTGTGGGAAATTTTGCCCCCTCATTTTTTCTCTATCTCCTTCCCTCCATATCGAGTTGTTTTAATCAGATCATTTTTACTTTCTTGTGTTTTCTATTTATTGTGGAGTGAGAATTTTTATTGGAGGCTTCCTTTAATATCTAGTGCTCATTTGCTCATTTTCTTTATGTTCATATATGATTATAGAGCAATTGGAAGCTGGTTGGAAACTAGGTAGATGAGAAGGGAAAGTTCTGAACAGACCTCGATCTTGTGAGCCAGTGTCCCCACTGATATACCCCTTTCTCCATCCTCTCATGGACTGACACACACCCATTACTATTTTCTCTGGAATGAATTTAGCCCTCCATGAAACATACATTGTTCTTTTGTTTAAGAGGCAGGCATTTAGTTTGAAGTGCTTTTGTAAGATAGGACATCGGAGTGAGAGACGGGCTCTAAAATTTTGGATCCAAATTCCAAATTCTCTGCTTTCCCCTCTGTCCTTCGCTGTGCCTCACATCTCCACACACGTAGCTTCCACTGAACAAGTGCAAACAGGCCGCTGGTCAGCGACAAGAGCCTGCGCTTCTTCCTAACTACACAAGAAGTGAAGGACTCTGGCTGGCAGGGACTCTGGTTGGCTTACTGCTCTATATGCAATCTTGAACAAACATCTTTTTAGTTTGTAGCCTCTTTCTTGCCTTTCTTGGGATCCAATGCCTTCAGATTCCTGCACTCTATAGGATGCCCTAGCCTGAGTGGAAGCTGTTCACTTTGACATCCGCTGGACAAGTGCTCCAGTCTCAGCCTCTGCCTTGCTGGCTCACTCCTAATTCATCTTCTAAATCCTTCATCACATTCCTTCTAGCTCCTTCCCTGTCCCCTATGGTATTTGTTTCTTTGTGTATCCTACTTCTATCACTTTAGGCTTGTGTTTGGGGAGTGAATGAAGATACGTGCACCCACATGTGGTCATTAAGTTCACTTGAAAGCCTCTGCAAGAGAGGTTTTCCTGAAAGAACTTTCCTGTCGCTCCCAAGTCCAGATCCTTCAAAGCCTCCTCAAATTTGCAAGCATAGGGACAGTGTAGCTGACCGGACAACACTTCATGACCACACCTCTGCCGGTCTCTCAAGACCAATCCCCCGTTGCCTGCTTAAACTAGGCCAATGGGGTTGTCTGCCTGCCCCTCTCCTTGGGGAAACGGCTCCTGTTTTGTGAGACTGTCATATTCCTATGAACAGGGTCACAGGCAGGTCAGCCTTGTTCCTAAAACTGACTTTGTTTCCTGGGTTCCTGCTAACTTACTCAAGGTAAACTAGTTAACTCCCTCCCTGGACTTTCTGAGAACCTGCATACTGAGAAGGTGCTGAAGCCCTGCTGTCTATCACATGCTTGGAGGAGCAGCACAGACACCCCGGATAGACTGGGAGCTGGAAAGATTCTGATGGCAATCCGGGTTGCCTGGTTATGGTTCATTTCTGAGGCCGCTTCCTGTCCTTAGTTCTTGAGTCTCTGTATGTGTGTATTACGAATTTCCTGATTAGGACAGTTTATTGTGCATGGTGGATGTTGGCGGCCAGTGTTCATGCAAGCTGCTGAATGATCATGGCTTCTTCTAGCTTTGAGAAAGCAGCATCACATTTACATGTACATATCTTCCAATGATCTTTTCTGCCTGCATGCTCTTCTCTCCTCTTTTTGCCCCTGCTACGTGACTCCTATGTATGTCAGAACTCAGCTCAAAGAGAAGGGAAAGAGGAGGGGGCAGGGAGAACAAGAGCGAGAAAGAAGGTGTGTGACATCAAAGCAAACTACACGCATGCAGGAAATGTTGAAAAGAAACCTCTCAGCTCAAAACTTGGTGCCGTCTGCCCTTCCTAAGTCTCCAGGCTGCTTGGGTATCCTTTTCTGAGCATATTTCTACCATGGAATAATATGTAAAGAAATGTTCTCCTTCTCTCTTGTTAACTCTTTTATTTAGAGAAGATATAGTTACTTCGGTTTTGTGTCCTCGGTAGACAGAACTAAAGAAAAACCTAACTTGATCAAGAGAACATACTGTCTGCTTCCAACTGAGAGCAATCTAAGACACATTTTCCTAAATAATAACCTCATTCTCATTTTTTTTCTTTTCTTAAACTACCTTATTTATTTATTTACATGTATGAGTGTATTGCCTGCATGTAAGTGCACCCATGTCACACAGTGCCTTCAGAGGTCAGAAGAGGGTGTCGGATCCCTTTTAACTAGAGTTACATATGGTTGCTAGCCACCGTGTGGATACTGGGAATCAAACCTGGGTCCTCTGCAATAGCAGCCAGTGCTCTTAGCTGCTGACCATCTCTCCATTATTTTTTTCTTTATTAACTCTACAAACAGAATTTTGACTTGTTTTTCCTAACATAGTAACAAAACAATACATGAATTGATTTTTCTATTTTTCTCTGATTTTTCTAGAATAAAGTACTGACTTAATAAACATCTTGTACCTTCCAGTCCAGGAAGTTAATTTCTTCTCAAGCAGTTCTGGAAACATCTGAGAACTGAAAGGGCAAGGTTACTAGTGAGCATGTTTAGAATAAGAGAGAAGAAATATTTTTCATCTGCACTCACTAAAGGAAGTACGGTTCTCAGAGTTGTGGGTAAGGAAATAGAACAGGGAGTAAGTGCTTCCTGGAATTGCTGGCTCTGGCTACAGGCTGGAGTGCTCCCACAGGTGTTTACTTTGTGACTCACATGAGCCACCTTGACAGGTGGTTCAGTTCAAACTGTCATCCCCTGCAAAGAATAGAGACTCAACTGGGTCACCTAACTGGCTAAAGTCACCCACAAAGAAGAACCCAAAGTTCACCTAAAACCATGTAAGGGCTTTAAAAGCTGACCCTTCCCAACAGTCCATCTTTGTAACAACTTCTGTTTCAGAGGGCTATAACTGGATGATGGGAATATGAGTTAGTTATTGTATCCTTCCAGTTTTCTTTCTTTCCTCAGTTTGCTGTAGTTAGCATACATTACTTTTGCAATAAAGGTTAGAATTTTTTATGAAGAAGTCAATTCCCCTACATCAATAGAGGTGCCAGGGGATTTTTATTCTTTGAACAGCTAAGTGTCAATTATGAGGATCCTTATTTCTTATTAATGTGCAGGAGGAGATAGGAGTCAGGCAATTTTCCCAGATTCTCACTCCTAGTTATTAAACAAACCTGCTAGATAACTTGTTTCTTAACACAGGTGTTTGTGGTCTTGTGCTTCAAATTTTATGCTTTCAAAGCCCTCTGGGAGCTTTGATGTGGGGTGACTTGTCAGTTCCCATCCCTCTTAGACTGCAGCAAATGGGGGGCAGGCAGTAGGAGAACTGGATGAGGAGGCTACAGGTCCCCACTCCCAGCAGTGACTCTGCACAGGCAGGGCAGAGCAGCAGTGGGCTCAGGAGCATGAACTGGACCTGACCACCTGCATGCTGATCTCAACCTTGACATTTGCCCTGTGACTTTAAGCCAACACTTTAACTCCCCATGTCTTGGCTTGTCATCAATAACTGGACATGTGTGATTATAAAGTCAGTGTAAGGTATAAGGAGATTGATGCAAAGAAAGCACCCAGAACACCTGTTCCTTGTTTGCTGGGACTAGAAGCAGTACTAATATGAGTCAAGCTTCTGGCTACTGTAACAAGAACTACTATAAGAACTTAGTATCATTTCTTCATGCAGAGATGATGGGTAATCAGAGCCTACATTTCACTTAGCAAGAGTGATGCCATGGGGGAAAAAATCACTAATTTTAAAAATGCATCAGATTGCAGGAGACACCTTTCAGAAACAGAACAGGCTTCTAACCCAAAACTTGATTCAGAGATATAAACTGATGCTACTCCCTCCCTATCAGGTCATATAAAGGTTTATCACTCATGTCCTGAAGATTTCTGGAGAAAGCAGGCAGGCTGGCTTGGAGATTTTGGGGTAGCTGTGTGGTAGGAATTCAGAGAGAGCCCCCTGTGTGGATAGGGAAGTGTGGACGTCTCCCAGTTGCCGAAGAAAGGCACACTGGGACTTCCTTAACAGCTTTTCCAGATTAGCGACAGAATTAGATGCATAAGATTTAAAAAGCTGTCAGTAATCAAACTTTGGAAAAAATGGAGCCAAGTACTTTATTATACCAGACAATCCCAGAGAGTTGCATGTCCCTTTCTAACATGCTAAATGATGGGGTGATGAGTGTGCAGAGTCTGGGAGAGAGGGAGTAATGCTGGGTGCTTCTGCTTCAGCTGCTAAGATTACCCAGTCTTCTCTGAAGGGATAAGGTTTGAGTGGAGCCCTGAATGATAAGATGGAAAGGTATCCATGCAATAGGGAGTATGAGACAGTGGAATCTCTGCAAATGGTGATGGTGATGGTGATGGTGATGATGGTGGTGGTGATGGTGATGGTAGTGATGATGATGGTGATGATGATGATGATGGTGGTGATGATGGTGATGGTGATGATGATGATGATGGTGGTGATGGTGATGATGATAGTGATGGTGATGATGATGATGGTGGTGGTGGTGATGGTGGTGATGGTGGTGATGGTGATGATGAAGATGGTGGTGGTGGTGATGATGATGGTGGTGGTGATGGTGATGATGGTGGTGGTGATGATGATGATGGTGGTGATGATGGTGATGATGATGATGGTGGTGATGGTGGTGGTGGTGATGATAATGGTGATAGTGATGGTGACTGTCAGGTATAAAGGCTTTACAACTTTATGATTTTACTACATTAATTTGAAAAGTATGAATTAGCTATGAGGTCTCATGTATACGCTTAGCTCATGCTTGAGCTGGTGATGTGAAGCGGGTGAGGCAGGAGAATGGCACTGAAAGGACTGGGCAAAGCTGCAAAGGCCACAAGACCTGATTGCCCTGGAAGAGGCAGGGGAGCAGCTTGAGGACATGGGGAACAGGAGCTGGGGGAAGAGGACACAGAGTGGAGGCTGGGCGGGCGGAAGTCTGGAAAGAGCAGAGAAGCGATGATGATGATGGTGGTGGTGGTGATGGTGGTGATGGTGGTGATGGTGATGATGAAGATGGTGGTGGTGGTGATGATGATGGTGGTGGTGATGGTGATGATGGTGGTGGTGATGATGGTGGTGGTGATGATGATGGTGATGATGATGATGGTGGTGATGATGGTGATGATGATGATGGTGGTGATGGTGGTGGTGATGATGATAATGGTGATAGTGATGGTGATGATGATGGTGGTGATGGTGATGATGGTGATGATGATGATGATAATGATGATAGTGATGGTGATGATGATGATGATGATGGTGGTGATGGTGATGGTGATGATGATGATGATGATGGTGATGGTGATGGTGATGATACTATTATGTTTGCCAAAGGGAAGATGCCACTTTCCATACTTCGGTTTCTGCAGCCCTGTTTCATAGATGACAGCAGTGAAGTTTGGTTTGGCTCTACTGCCAATGATATTACAAGGAGATGTTCTAGTACTCTGGATGAGCACATTTGAGAAGAACTGAGCTCTCTGTCATTGCGATGTGACAACAGAAGCCAGATGCCACTCATGAGTAGAGGGTGGTTTTAGCTGAGGGCCTGGGGGAATTTGACCAAGGGTCAAATTGAAAGCTTTTAAGTTGTTTCCAGCTCACAGAATCTGTTCTTTAGGGAAACAGGCTCAGAAAGAATGGGGAAGGAATTTTTTTTGAACAAGGCCAAGGTGTCTCCTTAGCTGCCCTGGCTGTCATTGTGACTACTGCTGGCTAAGGCTAGCTTCCCTCTATCAAGGTCTCTGAAGAGCTGTGGGGATTTCTGTTTAAACACCACGATTGAAGCATGGTCTAGTTAGTGGCTTATTTGCATGTCAAATTACGGTTCAAAGAAATGCAAATATGAAAGCTTATTTGCTCATATAAATTTGCTTTAGTAACCTGGAGGAAACAGTAGGGTCTAAAACACTCAAACTGAAATTAATGAGGCCACGGTGGCCCCTTGGCTTTTCTTTTCTCCCACCTTTCACCTTCTCTTCCCCCCATTTCAATTTCCTGATACTCAGCAAACACTGATGAGTCCTGCTGTGTGGAAGTCCTAAGTAAAGATCAGTACACAGACATGGGTAAGCCAACACCTTTGCTCTGTGCAGAGAAACTGGCAGGAAGAACAAAAGGGAGGGGAACACGAAGAAATAAGTGCAACAACAGACACAAGTACATACGGTGAGTAAGCAAAGCCAAAGGTCCATGTCACCTACTGACTGCCTGACCCTGTGAGAGGGTCTTTGGAAGCAAAGGTTAATTTTGACAGACTGGAGTAGTCAGAGAAATAACTTCTCACCCTGGCTTCCTTCCCTCCCCTGCCTCTGGCTCTGAGTTCCTGGAGCAAAACCGTTTTTGCATTCATCTTGCTAGTGTCACAGCATGCCACTGGGTAGGGATCTCAGTCTATCATTCAGGAATGGAGTAGATGTGTGAATAAATAAGTGGCACTTGAGCTGGACCCGAGGTGGGGCTAGCATTTCATTAGCATACCCAGAGTGATGTGGGTAGTATTTTGGTGAAAAGTCTTCAATGAGCAAGGCTAGAGATGACGAAGTGGAAATCAGCCTTCACAGCAGCGCAAACCATCCAGGTTGGCACTTGATAAGGGAGACATGTAGGAGAAGGAGAGATAATGGGAAGGCTCTGCGAGCAGCGTGGAGAGCTCCGGTGAGGAGTGGAAATCTCACTCTGTAGGAAATTGACAGCCAGCCCTTAAAAGTTTTCCAGCAATCAGATGACAAGATCAGAGTAATATAGCTTCATTGTTCACTGCTTGCCACAGTAGCTGTCATTAGTGATTAAAAGACCATTGCATACGACCTCAGCGTTAGAGAAGTTGAAATGGCAGTTGACTTGGGTGTGAATACACACATCACATCTATATTTGTGAGTTTGGAGCCTCAAGACAAGCCCCCGCATCTTATGCCTATGTTGAATCTTCTAAATAATATTTTCCTCCTTTTTCTGAGTAGCATGCCCTATCCTCCTCCTCTGGAGACTCATGAGCCTTAAAATCATCCTCTAGCTCAAGGCTAACATCATTCATATTTGAGGAGAGGCCTTCCTCAGTAGTCCTCATTCTGGCTTCCATTCTTTCTCTGAAGCCTCAGTTCACTACAAGCACAGTTGTCTCCCACCTGCCCCACCAGCCCCAGCCCCACACACTGCGAACTATAGCCTTTCAATGCATGCATTCCTTTGTGGTCTCTCCACCTTACATCCTTGGTGGAACAAGACAAACTCCATATCAGTGAAATATATTCTTACTATATTTATTTACTTCATTTGTGTACACAGTTTATTACATTAATTTATTCATTTTAGTATGCATGTGCGTGCCGCCATATGCATGTGGAAGTCAGAGGACAACTTGCAGTAGGAGTCAGTACCTTTACCCACTGAGTCTAGTCAAATATTTTATCCATTCAACTCTACTCCCCAGGAACTATTCATAAGACATGGCATGTTGTGCTCGATAAATCGCGATGGATGACTGATTGATCAGAAGAAAGGTGGGGGTGGATGAAAAGAGAGATTTCTGGTTTAAAAAAAATACTATTATTAGGAAACCAGGCTCATTTCAGTTAGCAAGAAGACATTGGCTCCACAGAAAATCCCATGTCCTTCTGATCACTTCTGTGTATCGCATCCTTGGCCCTCATTCTGTCACAAGAAAGGTGACCTGTAAGTATCTGCTGAAGCAAGGAACAAAGGAGGAATGAATCATAACAGTCATTTCCATCACTTATGTCTTTCTGGCATGGTAGCCCAGGGGAAGAGTTTCCCAACAGCCAATGGGCTAAGTATCTAGCTATCTTGGCCTTCACAAAGAACATGGCTACTGCCTATAATTCCAGTACTCAGAGGTGGGGTAGAGAAGAGGATTGTGAGTTCCAGACAAGCCTGGGCTATGAAGTCTCTCTCTCTCTCTCTCTCTCTCTCTCTCATCTCTATCTCTATCTCCTCTCCTTTTCTGTCACACACATGTACACACACACACACACACACACACACACACACTCACACATAAAGGATGACTACTGCTGTGACCTTCAAGGTCCTCTTGGTATAAATAACTTCCTTCAAATTTTATACATTGCTCTGGAGTGTGAATACCAACTGTATTTCTGGTTCCAAGGAGTAAAGAGGAGAAGTGGGAGGATGGTGATCTCAGTCCTGCTGTACCACCAATTTCTTACTTGGTTAGTATTTCAGGGAAATGCTAAGTCACCTCTTATAGTCAGTGCTAGGTGGCTTGATATTTAACCCAGGACTGATAAGACAGCATTGTGTTTTGGGGATGATTTTAGTTGGTTTTGACTTTGCTTGGCTTAGTTTTTCTTTCGCTCTTTTGTTCTTTTCCTTCCCAGAATAGTCTCAGCATGGATTAGTGGGTTTTTAGGTGGTGTCTGTACTTTGATTTCAGTCCTTCCAGGAAAAACAGCACTATGCTACAAGGTAACTGATAGTTACTAGATAACGATACCAGAACTTAATAATAGTTGATTACCTATTATCTCCTGTTCCATGTATGGTGAACACATATGAATGTATATTAAATCTTTAGAATGGTCCTATGCGAACAAAACTTTTTATCATGCCTTTTGGTTACAAGCATAAAAAGAAAGGCACAGAGAACTTAGAACTCTAACCTCTAACCACGGTGATAGAGGTAATAGGACAGAGCTAGAATTTGAACTCAGTTTGGCTCCAGCAAACACCTTCTCTTACTATTCAGTATTGATAACTCCCTCATGGCACTTTTGTGTTCTCGGTTCTTTCCTCTCAGAATATGACCTTCATACTGATATGCTCAGACGGATTATGACCATTATGTTTGGGTGCTGAAATTATTGGCCTATATGATGCGTATTTATTGAATAGTACCTATATGGTAAATACTGTTTAAGGCTCTAGATATGAATAAGTGAACAAAGTCAATGATTTCCTTGTGACCTTTAATCCCAGCATTTCAGAGACAGAGGCAGGTGGAGCTCTGTGAGTTTGAAGCCAGCCTATAAAGTAAGTTCTATAAAGTGAGTTCTAGGTTAGCCCACAACTATATAATGAGACCCTGTCCAAAAAATAGGATGACATAAAGTTGGGAGGGGGCATGTCAGGGTCTGAAGGGAACTGGAAAGAGGAAATGGGGTGGATATGATCATAATACAGAGAATAAACTTTAAAGGATTTTTTAAAGCAACATCAAAAGCAAAATCAACATAATTAATCATCAGAGAAATGCCAACTGAAATCACAGTGAGAAATCACATCTGTCAAAATGCCATCAAAGGGACAAAAGATGGCAAGTGTCGGTGAGGAGACGAGGAAAGGGAACAGTTGCACACTGATGGTGGGAACATAAACTAGAGGAGCTCCTACGGAAAACAGTATACAGAACCCTGCAAATATCCACCGGCAGATATTTTCCCAAAATAAATAAGTACATAGAAGAAATAGTTACACCCTTGTGTTCACTATAGTTATATTCACAGTAGCAAATATCCACCGGTAGATATTTTCCCAAAATAAATAAGTACATAGAAGAAATAGTTACACCCTTGTGTTCACTATAGTTATATTCACAGTGGCCACAACATGGAACTAGCAAAGTTTCTAGCAATGAACAAACGAATAAAGAAGGGGTGGTACAGGGCTGGAGAGATGGCTCAGCAGTTAGGAGCACTGACTGCTCTTGCAGAGGACCCAGGTTCAGGACCCAGCATTCACCTGGGGGCAACCATCACATGCAGGCAATACACTCATACACATTAAATGAAATATTTTTGTAAAAAGGAATGGATGGTACATATAAACAATGAAATGCTAATCAGCCCTTTTAAAATGGCAACTCTGTCATGTGTTACATGAGTGAACATGGACATCATGTTCCATGAAACAAACCAAACACAGAACAGCAAATATCACATGATCTGAATCTCTTGGTGGCTGAGGGTAGAATGGTGGGTGTGCTGGATAGCTTTAGTGTCAACTTGACACACCTGGGTTGAGGGAGCCTCAACTGGGGAATTACCTCTATTGGACTGGCCTTGGGCCATGTCTGAGGGGCATCTTCTTGATGAGTGATGTGGGAGGGCCCAGCCCACTGTGGGTGGTGCCATCCCTGGGCAGCTAGGCCTATGTTGCATAAGAGAGCAGGCTGAGCAGGGGCCCCTGGAGAGCAAGCCAGTAAGCAGCGTTCCTTCACTCTAGGTTCCTGCCCTGAGTTCCTACCTTGGGCTCCCTGATGAGCTGTGACCCGGGAGATGTAAGACAAATAAACCCTTTCCTCCTCAAGTTGGTACTGGTCAGAGTATTTTGTCACAGCAATGAAGAAACAAACCAGGACAAATAGCAAAGGAGATTACGATATGATAAGCCCGCATGGAACGGGCAGGCACAGCCCTGACCCAAGCTGGCCTTGCAGGAGTGCCCAGAAAGTCCCCAGACAGAGCTTCCTTTTGCTCCATCCATGGAAATGGGTCATACCCCAGCAGGGAGGAGCCTGCAGGCTCTGCAGTGTCCTAACGCCGGTCCTAGCACTGTGCCCCTCAGACCTGCATCAGACATCTCATTTACGTTCTCATTTGCTTTCAACAGCCCATGGCAAGCACTGGGGTCTGGGCAATGCTTCCAGCAAGACTGTGCCACTGGCTGCCAAGTGAGGAATGACTTGAGCTTTTACAAACAAACAAAGCAAAACAGTTTCCAAGATGTAGGCCTTTTGTTTGTGTGAGCAGAGACATGAGCAAACACCGGCACGTTTCTGTTTGAGACAGCTTCTGGAGTAATTGCTGGCACCGACTACCCTAATTACATAATGTCTGTCTTCTTTGGCTGTGACCTTGGTATTGTCTTTGGTGTGAAAAACATGAAGTCAAAGACTCTACAAACTTATCCTAGCTATTTTGTGTACCTATTTCTCAGCTCCATTCAGCTCAGTGTCTTCCCTTTGATCTTTTCTGGTCGGCAGAAAATATTTATTAATAGATTCATAAGATGCTGAATTAAAACTTCTGGATAGCAGATTTGCTTGTTCCATTGACATTTCTTTTTTAAAAAATATTATTTTTATTTTTTGTGCATATGAGTGCTTTGCTTGCGTGTGTATAAGTGCACCCGTGTCACGCAATGCCCGCGGGGGTCAGAAGAGGGCGTCGGATCCCCTGGAACTGGAGTTAGGACAGTTGTTAGTTGCTGTGTGGGTGCTGGGAATCAAACTCGGGTCCTCTGCAAGAGCAATCAGCGCTCTTAACCACTGAGCCATCTCTCTAGCCCCCCGACTCCACTGACATTGCTTAAGCGTCAGCTTTGTAACTAGAAGTGGCCTCTACTCCAAGAACAGAGGAACTGTATAAATCCCCTGCCCTCTAGATATATCTCAATCCTGAAGAGCCCAATTCTTGCAATTACATACATCTGGATTTGAAAGCCAACTTCCACCTTATTTTATGACATTGGGCAAGCTATTTAAATTTTCTAAGGCCATCTGTGAAAGTGAGGACACAACCTTTAACTCCTCTGTGGGGTGTAGGTTGAGCTAGCCAGTGTTTATACTTGACGCTGTCCATAGCATAGAGTACATGTTAAAAAATCAGCAGCAAGATGAAAAAGAAAATTGCCATGACTCCTACGCAGGTGCCTGATGGACTTCCAAAGAGTAAGTGTGGAAAAGAGTGGGGAAGGAACATCTTGTTTGCTCGAGCTTCTACCTCAACAGCCCAGAGTGATCTGAAGGAGTCTTGACTGTGGAGTGCCTCAATCACATTGGCCTCTTTGCCTCTATATGGAGCACTTTCTTGATTGCTAATTGATGGAGGAGAGCCCAGCTCACTGTGAGCGGCACCATCCCCAGGCTGGAGTGCCTTGGGCTGCACAAGAAAGCTAGCTGAGTGGAAACTAGGGAGCAAGCCAGTAAGTAGTGTCCCCCATGATGTCTGCTTGGACTCCTGCCCTGAATTTCCTCAGTGATGGATTGTGACCGCGTGTAAGCAAAATAAACATTCTCCCTAAAAAGAAATCAGCAGTTGCTATTGTTACTAGTATTATAATTGAGTTGAGAGCAGGAACCGTGAATGTTCAATTTCTGAGACATAGCAACAACAGAGTTCTTATGGAGGCTAGCTTCAGTGTCAAATGAGCTTTGCCAGATGGTCAAAGGGAGGAGAGACATTCTAAATGCAATGGAACAGAGAGCAGAGAGAGTGAATGTGGAAGAGTGGGGAATGAACATCTTGTGGAGGTGAGAGTTTGCCTTTTGTTCATCCAACAAATTTGATTAAATTTCTACTATGTGCTAGGCATTAATCCAAGTTTTAGGGAAGAGAATGGACAAGACAAGGTCTTGCCCTCTTGGAACTTAACTTCTCTCAGGGGAAGGCTTGCCAAAACTCCAAAAGTAAGCAAGAAAAGTAATGAACAAGTACGTGTTGTTACTATGTCTACAATAGAAGTAGAGTGATTGAGAATAGAATTAGTGAGTACTTCTGGAGGTGTTTTATTTTTGGTAAAGTGGTCATGAGAGAACTCTTTGAAGGATGTATGATTGAGTTGAGTTCCTAAAGAACAGAGTGAGGCAAAAGACAAGAACATTTAAGAAAGAGGCCATGGCTGGCTTTGGAGCTAAAAATTCTGCAGGGAGGTAAAATGAGGCAGGAAAGGCATCTTCAGGATTTAGCAACATGGAAGGGACAGGCATGTTTCAGAGTGGCGTGGATAGACGCAAATTTGGGGTGGGTTAAAACTGGTGTTAGGAGAAGGGACAGCAGGTATGTCTCTAGGGCTTTAAGCTTAAAAATGTGAAGCTGAAATAGAAAATGTATCATTGTGAATTGTAGAGGTGGGTATATGAATGTCTGTTTCATTACATTTATGTTCTTTTTGGCTTCTGGTTTCTGACCAAAAAAGGGAATAATGAAAACAACTGGACAACTGGAGTCATTTTGCTGAAAGAATTGCAGAGATATGGAGCCATAACTGAGTGGTGGGTGTGCTACCAGGAGAAGTTTCTGTTTGTTTTGCTTTTAAACAGGAGATACCAGAGCATGTGTAGCTAGTGGATGACTGGAGAAATGAAAGAAACTGTGTGTGAAGGATAAAATCCTTGGCAAGGAAGTAAGGATTCAGTGAGGGAGTATTAGGGTGTGCCTTTTGGGGGGAATAGGGACACCGTGTAGGTGGAAGGGGAGGGAAGGAAGGGAACACAGGGACAGAGAGCTGAAAAAGGTTTGCAGAATTGGTATGAAAAAGTAACAGATGTCTATTCCAGGGGAGTTCAAAGTGAGGTAATCATCAGCTAATACGGTAAGGGAAGGAAGGGAACACAGGGACAGAGAGCTGAAAAAGGTTTGCAGAATTAGTATGAAAAAGTAACAGATGTCTATTCCAGGGGAGTTCAAAGTGAGGTCATCATCAGCTAATACGGTGAGGGTGTGAGCAATGGAAATGGGAGGTATGAGGAGTAAAAGCCATGTGGACTGTTATCTTCAAGAATCAGGGCATCAGCATCCTGGGGACGCTGTGAGCACACCTGGGGACTAGAACATGGTTTATGAATCCAGATCTAGAATAGTTTCTATCCAACCACATCCTTCTCAGTGATCTCAGAGTGTCACTGAGGCCTTTGACAACATATGTCAAAGACACAGGGGATAGCAGAGCTGTTTTCAGGAACAGAAGGTAAGACTTACAGAGCATGTAGTATAGATCAGGCTCTGTGCTGGGCACTTCATCTACAGCATCCTATAATGAGAGTTTAAGCAATGAAAAAAGTGAGGATCAGGTCTGAATTGTCTGCTCACAGTCACTCAGTTGTGTATATGCATGTGTGTGTCTGTGTGTGTGTGTGTGCGCGCACGCACGTTTGTATTTTGTGTGTATACCAGACATACCCATATATGTTTTATATGTCTACCTACATATATAAACACACATATAAATAGTAATATACATATTTGTACTCTGATAAGATTCCATCACTCGCTAAGGAATTTATATTCTGTCAGTCTAGCCAGAGAGATAAATTTCATATGCAAAGGGACAGAAAGAATGTCATCAAACTTCGGTCTGTAAGCCAAGTCTAGTCTGCTGCCTCTTGGTATTGTTGTAAATAAGGTTTTAAAGCACAACAGTCATGTCTATTTATTTCAGTATTGTCCTGGTTGTTTTTGTATTACAATAGCAGCAGAGTCTGTATATCCAATAGAACTTAAAGTATTTATCTGGCTCTATAGAAAGAGCTTGTCCAGCCATGGCTCCAATATAAAGATGAAGGAGTTGAGATTGTACACATGGAGCTGTTTCTCTTGGTAGTTATCAACAACTGCTTCAGGAAGCAGCAACACTTGAATTCTCTCTGGTCACATCTAGTCTTTCATTCCATAAGCATATTTTAGTATCTTCTATGTACTGGGCATTATCCTAGGTGCCCAGGATGTGATAGCAGAAGAAACTAAAATTTAGAGGTCTCTGCCCTCAGGAGGACCCAGTTCTTCAGGGAACAGGATTTGAGAAATGGAGATGGGAGAAAGCACACTGGTGGGAAGGGCTGGAGCCCAGGCATATGGGCCGTAAGGGCCAGAGACAGTTTCAGAAACAAGAATCAGTACAGAATGTCTTGCAGAATGTGAGAAGAGTAGAGAGGAAGGACCTGATTACAAATAGTGGCTTTCAATGTGTGGTCCTCAGTCTATTCTCAGGGTCTCCTAGAGAGTTCATTAAAAATGTACATCATGGGGCATGGCCTGCACAAGCTGCTCCCCACTCTCTGAGCTGCGACATAGGAATCACACCTTAATCACTTCCTCAAAGGCTTCTTGCAGCACTGGATCTGTATGGTAGAAGTTCATTCGTGTCAAATTCATGGAGGGGACACACAAGAGGTAGATAGGGTGTCTTCAGAGGGAAGGCAGAGAACAGAGGATGTGAACACCTTCCTTACATCTATGCCAACTTGGACTTTACCACCAGAATGTAGGTTTCTGTGCAAATGTGAGAAACCAGTGATAGGTATCGCTGTGAGTGTGAGGGGCCATCTACCAGAGAAGCCCAGCTGTAGAGCCAGGAGAAAGCCTGGAGTGGTGAGGGCCTGACATGCTGGGGAGAAAGGATGGTTGGTGCTAAGTGCCTGACGAGGAGAATAGTTAGACTCCACAGTCCAGGCCCCCGCACTCTCACTTCGTGGTGAAGACAGAGCTGGTCTACTGAGCATATCAGCCCATTTCTGTCCTTGAGAGGTATCCAGCTAAGGTAATGGGTAGAAACAGAACATGGACTAAGATGCTGGCAATACATAACAAAGTTGGCAGAATAGATAGTTGGGTGACGTTACGTTACAGGGAATATCTTGTGGAAAGCAGAACATTACTTGTAATGGGGCAGAAATGTGGACATGTCTGAGGAAGCAGGAGAAACTGCTTGAACAGAAGCACATTCCTGCAGCAATGAGTTGATCGATTTGTCTGGTGTAGCAAATTCACAGAGTGTGGTAATTGGTGGTAAGTTTGGAAGGGTATTTAGGGCCAGATGGTGAAGGTCCCTGAATGCCAGGCTAAGGACTTTGGCATATATCCTGGTGGCAATAGGGAGCCATTTAAGCTTTTTAGCAATGGGTTATATGATCAGAACTGGACTTTAGGAAAATTAAACCAGTAGAATATGGATGATAGAAGGGAGAGACTGGAGGTGAGGAGGATCATCAGGAGATCATTGAAAAGACCTAGGTGCGAAATAATGAGGGCTAGACTGCAGCAGAAGCAGTAAGAAAGGAGATGGGAAGGGGTGTTTGAGAAGAGATGGAATCTACGGGAATTGGAAATTGAATGGAGATAGAATATTTTAAGGGGTGGGTCCAATATGATGTTGGGGTTTCCCACTTTGGCATCCAGGAACACATCAGAGAGACTTAGAGCAACTTAAAGAAAGTGGGAGAACAGTGATGGCTCCATGGGAAATGCTGTGAATCCTGGTACAGGCCAGCTGAGAGGTGGTTAAAGCAGAACTGTGGGGAAGGTCAGGGTTCTGGTTGTTTTCTGTTGCTATGATAAAGACTATGATCAAAAGTAACTCGACGAAGGGCTGGAGAGATGGCTCATCACTGACTGCTCTCACAGAGGACCTGAGTTCGATTCCTAGCACTCATATGGCAGCTAACAATCGTCTCCAACTTCAGTTTCAGGGGAATCCAACACCTTCATCCTCTTCTGACTTCTGCAGCCATTGTACAACAGAGGTGTCACACACATGTAAGCATACTCATACACATAAAAAATAAAAATAGTAATTTTTAAAAAAGTAACTTGGGAAGGAAAGGGTTCAGCTTACAAGTTCTAGTCCATTGTTCTGGGAAGTCAGGGTAAGAGTACAAGGCAAGAACCTAGAGGCAGGAACTGAAGCAGAGACCATGGAGGAAAGCTGCTTACTAGCTTGCTTTCTGCCTGGAAGGCTCAGCTATCTTTGTTGTACAGCTCAAGCCCACCTGCCCAGAGATAGCATGAGCCACAGTGGGCTGAGCCTTTCAACATCAATTAGCAATTAAGAAAGTGCCTCACAGACAAGGCCACAGGCCAATCTGATGAAGGAAATTCCTCAGATGAGGTTTCTTCTTCCCAAGTGACTCTAGTTTGTGTCAAGTTGACAACAACTAATCAGCACATTCAGTGATGGAAAATAGACATGGGCAGCAGTTTCCTGTCTCTATGACCAAAGACAAGACCATGTGACTATTGGTGATTATTAATTATTCCTGCTTCTGTTCTCTCTCTCTCTCTCTCTCTCTCTCTCTGACACACATGAATCAGATGCTGATTCAGTGAATACATTCTAGAAATTTATTACATTGGGTATGTGTGGAGACTGGGTTTGTTCACTTCACTACATGTAGTAAAGCTTACACCAAACATCCAGAAAACTTGAGAGGGAGATAAACCTTTAATGATAAAACAGGGCATGTCTACTAGGGAAGAATTAGCAGAACTGACTAGGAAACTGAATTATTTTCCTTCCAAAGTTCCATTCCCAAATACTTTTAAAATTATTTTTAATTTTTTATTGATTTTTTGTGACTTTCATACAATATAGTTTGATGGTAATTAGATTCTCTCCCCCAGCCACACTGCTCCCACTGCCCCACTCACCCAACTTAATGAACATATATATATATATGTAATATGGCCTATAGAGTCTGATTTTTTCCCAAACATCCTTCAGTGTGGGTTCATCTACTAGGCCCACCAAGAGTCCCAAGCCTAGAAAACACTGTCTCTCCCCCTCCCAGCAGCCATCAAGTGTCAAATTTCCTTAGGTTGGATTGGGATTTCTTACCCATTTCACCATGTCTATACTGATATTTTGCCTAGTTTGAGCTTGCATAGGACTTGTGCGTGCTGTCACCATGGCTGTGAGTTCATACGAGTAACTGACCAGCTGTCTGGAAGACTCTGTTTCCTTGTGGTCATCCCCCCACCCCCCGCTCTTAGAATCTTTCTACTCGCTCCCTGCAGTACCCGATCAATGCTTCAGTGAAGAGTCTCGGTGAAGCTGAATTTGCCGTATTTCCCCCCAACCTCTTGCTCTCATGCTTGTTCTTTTATTTCTTTTAAATATTTTTAGTTATTTTATTTTATATGTATGAGCATTTTGCTTGCATGTATGTAAGTGTACCACATGTGTGCAATGCCCACGGAGGCCAGAGAGGGCATTGTTGTGGATGGTTGTTAGCCATAATGTGGGTTCTAGAAACAGTGCACTGCAAAATCAATCTCAACAGCCATGTGGTGCTCCAAAAGACTCTGTCACATTAAGAATGGCTGCTCTGAAGCCAAATAACCAAGTCAGAGATGCACTGAAAGGCCTCTCTCCAGCAAAAGCAGAGTGAAAAAGTAAAATACTGTTCTACGGCTTATTTCTTGATGGGAGAGGATATTGTTTAAGAAAACTGGTCATTTCAAAGCCAAAGCATCGAAACCAGGATGTGAGTTAAAGAAATCTAAATAATTATAGAAGAAATCAAAGGCATATGAATATCTGTGGTAGGCTAAATACTTCCATCCCCCAGCTGCCCCTCCCCTTTCACTAGGACTCCCCTCCCCCCACCTTCTCTCCCTGACCTCCTCAGGGAGAATTCTGCTTACCCTGGAGCTAGATGGTGTCATCACATGATCTCAGATGTGACAGAAAGTTCTCTCGGGTTTGAATTCTGCTTCTGAGATATATTAGTTGTGTGACTTTAGGCAACTCTCTTAATTTCTTTGAGACTCGTTGTTCTCATTTGTTGTTGTGAGAATTAAATTAGCTAATGAGTAAAGAATACTCCACAGGGTGCTTGGCATATAATGGATACTTTTTTCTAATAAACTTTTAAATTTTAGAAAGCTGCATATTTGCCAAAATTATAAAGATTGTAGAGTTCCATACAACCTATGTCCAGATTTCTTAATATAAACATTTCACATTTGTGGTGTATGTCACAATGAACCAATTCATTATTACTAATTAAAGTTCATACTTGATACTGGCTTTTACATAGTCTCCTTTCTCTGTCCCAGAATTTCATCTACAACACACCAGCACAGCACATTACAGTTCTTTATGTTCATGCTCCATGTGACAGTTTTGTTTTTTTTTTTTTTTTTTTTTTTTTTTTTTTTGTTCTTCCCCTTTTTTGGGCTTGTTTTTTGGTTTTAGTTTTATTGTGAATTTTTTTTTTTTTTTTTTTTTTTTTTTTTTTTTTTTTTGGTGACCTTGCCCATTTAGAGGACTGTTTTGCAGATTAGGCTTCAATGGAAATTCATTTGATACTTTCACCATGACTAGATGGGAACGTAAGTTTTAGGGAGGAAGGCCACAAAGGTGAAGTGCTGTTTTCTTGACCTATCACTGATGGTATTGATCCTATGATGTGCTGATGAGATATGTGTCAGTGTTCTTCACTCTAAAGCCACACTGTTCCCTGACTGTCCACACTATATACTTTGGAGGGAAGTTGCTGTACCCAGCCTAGGATTAATAACTGTAAGGTTTTATACATCTCTTTGAAGGCAAAATATTTACATAAGTTATTGAAAATTCTTCTGCACTAGTGATCTGTCAATCCTCTCTCATTTATTAATGCAATTGATCATTTATTGTATCAGTATGGATGGAGAGGTGTTTCTTTCATACTTTGTGTTATTGGCCATTACTATTTCATTCATTTTTTTCTGAGAGAATTGTGATGCTCACTATTGCATCCTCTTTCTGTTGGCTTCTGGGTTCCTCACTAAGGAAGAGTTATCCAACAGGGGTTCTGTGTGTGTGTGTGTGTGTGTGTGTGTGTGTGTGTGTGTGTGTATTAAAACACTGCCCCATTTTCTCAGGACTAATCTAAGAGGACTAAGATTTATCTTGTAGAATGCCTGTCCCAAACCTTGAATTAATCATTTCTGCAAAGAATCCTGGATTATTTTAATAAAATGAATATTTTTTTAACATCACTATTGTCTCTTTAAGAATATGTAATAAAAACACTAAGAATTTAGAGATCAGGAAACTAATGAGGGCCCATGGGGGTGGTTCATGGGAGGGAGATAGAATGAAGAGATATAAATGGGAAAGGGGAGTCAGAGATAGGACAGGTTTGATAGAGTGGGAATGGGAGGTCAGGGCAGAAGAGGGAGGAAAAGGGGAGATAATTAATACTAAAGACTTTTTGAAAGAGTCATATGGAAACCTGCTACAGAAGCTTCTTTCAATATATACATACACAATATAAAAAGAGCTTAGATGTAGCTACCCTATAACCGGGGTTCACTGGCTCTAACAGACATTACAAGCTAGCAAGTGTAAAGTCCAGTGCCAGGAATGAACTCTCCCTTTTAGAGTTGTTAATAAGAGAGATCCCATAGACCCCCAAACAATACTGACTACTGTCATTGCACTTGGTTACCTGCCAGAACTGGATGGTAAGACCCTATTGCTGAAGACATTACAGTACCTGAGTCACAGGACAAACAAGGAGAAATCAGACTGGTACTGTCCTTGAAGCTTCATCTCTGCTAACTAGCTTTCATAGTACCACAAGGTATTATGCATGTTACTAGCAGAGAAAAGTAATCATCAACCTTACCCAGCTATGAACCCTTTGAACTTCAATAACAATTGGCTTGGCAAAATAGGTCCACTGGTGTAATAGTGGCACAAATGTTATGGGAGTAACCAACCACCTTCTAATTCGATTTAAGGTCCATTTCACAAGACAGAGTTCATACCTGATGCAGTTATCAAGACCAAGAACCTGTAGTTACACAGGTCACAAACCATAGGGGGAGAATCTACTACTACCATTCTGCTAAGTAGACATAGATTCATAACAATTTATTATACTGATAGATTATTGCATCTCTCAACTCTCATGAGTGAAGTTTCTTCTTGCAGTAGATGAAGATTAATACAAAGACCCACAACTGGTCAACATGTAGAGAATAAAGCACTATGGAGTGTTCATCCCTAAATGGGACACTTATTTACCCTCTCCCCCAAAAGTTCAGAATTCATTGCAGAAGAAGGGGCAGAAAGAGTGTAACAGCCAGAGGTGGTAAGTAAATACAAGGAAACTGTATTTTCTGGAAACCACAGCGTAGTTGCACATATGAGCCTACAGTACTTATGACAGCATGCACAAGAACTGTGTGAGTCCAAGGCAGACAGGAGACCAGCATGGATGGGGGAAGTAGGCAAGAAGCCCTAGACCTGGCTGAGGATCTATCGGCTGGGGGAGGGAGAGTCAGTTTTCCTTACTAGTGTGATGCTTGACAGGTTGACAAGACTCCAAGAGATAGACATACACCCAACAGTATTTAGGAAACAAAGATTAAACTTGATAGGCCTTTAAAAGGCAAATAATAATAGAGGACATGAATTCAAGGGAGGGCTTATAAAGTGCAGGTGGAGAGGGGCCTGAATATGATTGAACTATATTGGTATGAAATTCTTGGGTCAATAAAAGTATTTTAAAAAGAAATTATTATGGAATGTGGAAGTTTTTTTGGAGTCAGAGTCTCCCTGTACCCCTAGCTGGCCTGGAACTCACTATGCAGGCCAGACTGGCCTCAATTTCACAGAACTCTGCCTGCCTCTGCCTCCCAAGGTCTGGGAATAAAGGCCTGCACCACCATATGGGACTAATCCCACTATTATGGGATGTTTTTTAAACTGTGTTGACAGACAATTTGTTACCTCAAAGTAAGCATAATACCTTTGTACGGATACTGCTAGATATTGTTGGCTTTAAATTCTCAGATACACATGTTTCAGTTGGAATATCCACAGAGGTTAGGAAGTAAATATAGGGCCATTGGGAGGGGGACTTCATGGGAGGGAAATAGAATGCAGTGATATAAATGGGGACAGGAGAATAATAAAGTAGGAAGGGTTGTTTTAGAAAATTGGAGGCCAAGGCAGAGGAAACACATTGGAAGGGACAAGCAACACTAAAGGACTTTAGGAAAAGCCATATGGAAACCCACCAGTATAGAAGCTTCTTAAAGTACCTACATATACATTATAAAAAGAGTTGCTGTGGGACTGGAAAGATGGCTCAGCAGTTAAGAGCACAGGCTGCCCTTGCAGAGGATTGAGGTTCAGTTCCCAGTACCCACATGGTGGGCTAACAAATACCGTATTTCAGGAGATCTTCTGATCTCATAGCCATTGCATGACACCAGTACACTTACATATATGTAGGCAATACATTCATACATGTAAAATAAAAATAATATATATTTTTAAATATATGAAACTATGAAATTTTGGGGTAAATGGATGAGCTGGAAATAATCATCCTGAGTGAGGTCACCCTGATCCAGAAAGACAAAGGTGGTACCTTCTCTTTCATATGTGGATGACAGCCTTGAATCTTTTGCTTATGTGTGTCTCATCTGGAATACCCACAGAAGTCAAGAAACTAGTAAGGGGTGGGGTGGGGGAGCTTTCATCAGAGGGGAGACAGGATGCAGTGGTATAACGGGGGGAAGGAAAATGATGGAAGAAGAAGGGTTAAATGGTTAGGGTTGAGGAGGGAGTATGGAGAGATATGGAAACCTGCTACTGTAGAAGTTTCCTAAACTGTATACATAACATACGTTAACAGAGTTTAATGGAGTTATCCTATAACAGGAGGACAGTGTCCCTACCAGACACCACAGGATGGCAAATAAAAAGCCCAATGCAAAGAATGAGCTCCTCTTCTGGAGTTGTTGGTCAGAGGGTTCCCGTGGATCCTCAAACATTACAGCCTAATGCCATTGCTCTTTGTTACCCTCTAGAACTTGACAGGAAGTCTTTATCACTGAAGAAAATTCATATTTGAGTGTTAGAACATGGATAAATAAAGATCGCACTGGCCTTAAGGTTTCGTTCCCAGACTGGTGTCCACAGTGCTGAAAGGGGCTATACATGCCACTGAAAAAGTAATCATCAGTCTTACTCAGCTAGGAGCCCTGTGAGCTACAATAATGATTGCCCTGGCGAGATACGTCCACTGACGCAATCATGGCATGAATTTATGGGAGGAGCCATAAATTGGATTTAAGCCAGCTTCACAAGATTGGACACATACCTGGAACCATTATTGGGGTAATGAACCTGTGGCTAGACAGGACACAGTGGGGAGAACCTAGTACTGTTATTCCACTAATTGGACAAAGTATTAAACCAACTCCTAGTGACTTATGGTTATACCCATAGATTAGTGCATCTCTCCAACTATCATCAGCAAAGCTTCTTCTGCAACAGATGGCAGTTAGCACAGAGACCCACAACAAGTTAATAGAGACTAAGAGATTGAATAATGCTCAGTCGTAAATGGGACATCTCTGTCACATCCCTCCCTCCAAGGCTCAGGGATTGCTGTGGTGGTAGGAAGGAAGATTGCAAGAGCCAGAGGCGGTGAATGATTACAACAAACTAATGTTTTCTGGGCATGTCAAGGCAGTTGCAGATATGAACTCACAGTGGTTGTGACAGTATGCACAGGACATGTGCAAACTCAAGCCAGACAAAATCTCAACATGGAGAGAGAGCTGGACAGTAAGCCCCACCTTTATCTGAGGCACTATTGGCAGCTGACGGCTGCTGGGGGAAGAGAGTCTGTTTTCATTAAGGGTGTGACCCCCAAAAGATCGACTATTCTCCAGCGGGAAGACCCACACCCAGAAGTATTTAGTGAGCACAAATTAGATTCAATGAGCTTTAAGAAATATAGAACTACAAGTGTGGGGGGGTGTACAGATGTGGAGGTGAATCTGAGAGGATGTGGGAGAGTGGAGTTGAATATGATTAAAAGACATTCTATGAATTTACAAGAAATAAAAAATATTATTTAAAAAGAAAAACTATGTCTGCTCTCACTGAAAATTATGTCACCAAAACCTCTCTTCAAGTCTGATTTTGTTTATTTTATGCATATGTGCACTATGCCTGCATATGTGTAACTGCACCTGTGTCATGCAGTGCCCCTGGAGGACAGAAGAGAGGGCATTGGATCCCCTGGATCCATTACCTGGAGTTATGGTGGTTGTTAGCCTCCATGATTGAACCCTGGTCTTCTGCAAGAACAGTCAGTGCTCTTAACTGCTGAGCTATCGCTCCAGCCCCCAGTGTCTGATTTTAACATGTGCATTATTTATATTCTATTGTGGAACTATAGCATTAATGTAACCATTTTACTACTCAGCTTGTTTTCCATACTTTGGTTAATCATATATTCTACCATTTGGTCTCTATCTAATCCTTTAGTTCATATTCCTCCAAAACCAAATGACTTAAAGCAGTATTTATTATTTCACAAACTTCTGAGAAGTGTTTAGATCTGCTGGTCTAACCAGGGCTAATTCAGAACTTACTTTTGAGTAGAGGATCATCAGAGTTAGAAGTTATGATAGCTACATTCTCATGTCTGCCACTGGTGTTCACTAAGTCTGAGGATGCCTCCATGACACCTTCCATCCTCCAGTAAGCTAGACTGACTCTTCTATGGGGATCTTGGGATAGCATTTAAGTAGTCTCAAGAACATATTTTGAGATCTCAGTTCTACACCTGATCAAACATAACTTTTGGTCATGTTCTTTTGGCAAAAACAAGTTGTAATATCTGTCCACAAACAAGGAATGGAGCTGGTGAGATGGCTCAGAGGGTAAAGGCGCCTGATGCCAAGTCTGACTGTTGTGTTCTATCACTGGGACCTACATGGTAGAAGGAGAGAACTGACTCATGAAAGTTGTCCTCTGATGTCCACATATGTACTGTGACAGGTAAGTGCGCACGCAGCTACATTCTCATGTCTGCCACTGGTGTTCACTAAGTCTGAGGATGCCTCCATGACACCTTCCATCCTCCAGTAAGCTAGACTGACTCTTCTATGGGGATCTTGGGATAGCATTTAAGTAGTCTCAAGAACATATTTTGAGATCTCAGTTCTACACCTGATCAAACATAACTTTTGGTCATGTTCTTTTGGCAAAAACAAGTTGTAATATCTGTCCACAAACAAGGAATGGAGCTGGTGAGATGGCTCAGAGGGTAAAGGCGCCTGATGCCAAGTCTGACTGTTGTGTTCTATCACTGGGACCTACATGGTAGAAGGAGAGAACTGACTCATGAAAGTTGTCCTCTGATGTCCACATATGTACTGTGACAGGTAAGTGCGCACGCACACACACACACACACACACACATGCATGCATACAAGGGGAGGGGAGAGAGAGAACGAGATAACAATAACAAATTTCAACAACAGATGGCAAATAGGTTCCACCTGTGATGGCAGGAATGTCAAAGCCACATGGGTATATGGGCTAAGATGTAAGGAATCTGTAGCTGTTAGTCTTCCAGGAGGGATGTCAGTATGCTTCAGTGAAACTCTTTCATGTGATTCTGAGAGTTGAGCCCAGCCGGGGTCTTGCAAATGCCAGATAAGTGCTCTACCCCAGAGCTATACCACCCATCCTCTGAAATGAACATTTTTGTACGTTTATTTTTGTTTTGTTTCTTTTGAGACAGGGTCTCCCTGTTGCCCCAGCTGGAGCTCTCCATGTAGATCAGGCTGGTCTCGATCTCACAGGGATCAGCCTGCCTCTGCCCCCATGTGCTAAGATTAAAGGTATGTACCACCATACCCAGCTTTTCAATGAACATTTTATAAATTAAATTTTGTTTCAGAGTCCAAAACATTACATTCTTGAATGAATCCATAGAATTTAATTTGCCAGAGTTTGTAGTGATGGACAGCAGTTAAGAGCATCTGAATCTCATTTCCAGTACTCACATTGGGCAATTCACAACAGCCTGTAACTCCAGCACCAGGGGGATTTGATCTCTGGTCTCAGCAAGTACCTGCACCTCACATATGTACATCCCCCACTCACACAGACACACACAGACACAGACATAGACACAGACAGACAGACACACACACACACACAAATAATAAAAATGAATCTTTAAAAAATAGAATTTAATTGCTGGGGCCAGCAAGATGGCTCAGTGGGTAAAGGTGCTTGCCACCAAGCCTGACAACCTGAGTTGGATCCCTAGAGCTCACATGGTAGAAGGAGAGAACCAACTCCTGCAAGTTGTCCTCTAACTTCCACTAATGCATGATGGTATCAATGCATACATGCATGAACATGCGCATATACAATAAAGAAATACAAGTAAAAATTTTTAAAGAATTTAATTGGCCAGGCATTGTGGTGCACACCTTTAATCCCAGCACTCAGGAGGCAGAGGCAGGAGGATCTCTGTGAGATCAATCAAAGCCAGTCTGGTCTATGTAGTGAGTTCCAGGCCAGCTGGGGCTACAGGGAGACCCTGTCTTAAAAGAAAAAAAGAATTTAATTGGCCAGGCAAAAGGAGGGATTCATCCCAAGGCTGTGAATTCAAAAGGCCTTGTTTCCTAGAATGTACTTGGATAGCCCCTCACTATCTCTATTTTCCAAGACAGAGGACATTTAATTTTCTCACTTAAAAAATAATAGAAGTAAATGCAGTTTTTTTTTTCCTAAAAGAATAAGGTGGCTCAGTAGCAATGAGTTAGATTTTCCTATGTCTGATTAAAAATAATATTCTCCTTAGCATAAGTGAAACCTTGGGTGAGGAGCTGGAAGCAGACCAGATTTTAGATCCATCTACCAAACAAATCCCTTGTGATCTGAATGTATGAATTTGTTGAGATTTCCTGATGGCTAACAATATGCCTTCATGTTAGCAATGACAAAAAAACTAATAGCTGGGCATGGTATTAAAAAAATAGGCCTCTTTTTCATGTAATTGAATTCTTCAATCTTGCAGTGTATTCATTGAGAAGAACTCTTGGGATGAATTTCTTTGAAATCTCTGCTACTGATTTTATTTTCTGATATGTTGACCTTCTTCATCTCCAGACATGTTGTAAGATTGGCAGGCTTCGTTTTCTGTGAATCAGATACAGTAAAAGCTGCGTTAAAACTCCTGTCATTGAAATTTATTCAGTGTAGATGCTAATAAAGAATTTTAAAGCCATCTAGTCTGGTTCCTTACTTTTCCCCCTGGTTTCGCTGCACAGGGGAGAAAGAGCGTCCCCTTAGCAAAGAAAATAATGACTGCTTGTTTGATTCAAAACTTAGTCTAGTTTTCAGCTCACTCTGTTCTATTTTGAGAAGCAAACTATAAATCTGTGTCAAGGATGGTGGTGATTATTATTTTTATTAGTAGGGATGGAATGGATGAATATTTTACTGTAATTGCCTGGTTTAAGTGTTCTGTGGTGCATCAATCTATATAATGCATATATTTACCATTTATTAGGCATCACCAATGTGAAAAATACCAATCTAGGCATTGGCAATGTAGGTATGAATTAGTTATGACCAATTTCTTCAGTGCAGCTCATAGTAAAGTGTAGACAATGGACATGGACCAAATTGATCTATCCCCAGCATTTCACCCAGAAAAGTGCAGGAAATAAGTAATGAATACTTAGAAATGTGAGGAAAAGAGAAAGTATCAAACAATAAGCACAATGAGAGGTGTTTTCATTTCACTTTCTGTTTTTGTTTTTGTGTTTTGAGATAGAGTTTCACCATGTAGCCTAGGCTGACATCACACTGGAGTTCCTCCTGCCAGACAGGTATGCACCACTACACCTGGGGAGGAATACATTCTTTGTAGACAATGTTGAATCAGAATCAGCTGGCAAACCTCATGTTAGTAACACGTCTGTCTCCCCCATGCTTTATCCCAAGCCTCTAGGAAATCAGTCCTAGGTAAGCTCAACTCACCTTTGACTCGGCTGTAGGGTCACCCCAGTGGGTAGACTAGGATCACTATTAGCCTTGAAAGCACTGGCTCCCCCACGCACTTCATCTGTTCAGCTCAGTGTATCACTCCTTACGATAACTATTGTCAGTTTTCTCTATTCTTTTCAACCCTTATTTCCTCCCAAACCATTTACTCACCTCTGACTCAGCAAATGATTCTGCTTTCTTGGCTTATATGTGAAATAAATCTACGAAATGAGAACTCCATTACCTCCGCCTACTGAGTACGTAAACCTAACTGTATTCCAATCTCCTGCCCTTACTCTCTCCTGTTAGAACAGAGGAGACTGCTCTCTGTTCCTCTGCAGAAGCCAATCCCTGTCCCCATATCACACCTTATTGTTTTCCCCTTGGCCCCTCCTAATCTGGTTTCTTCTTGTCATTATATTAGACCAGCCCTCATTGAAGCCAGGACATAGTCTTGATGCCCTTAAGCCTGTCTTAGCACCCTTCTTGACCATTCTGCTGTATTTGGCATTGCCCACCCCTCCCTTCTCAGTGAATTTGCCCCCTTCCTCCACCCAAAATAGGGCATGGCATGATTCTCCTGGTTTCCACTCATTTTGCCTGCTCCTCTGTGTCTCTTCAAACTGGTTGTTCAATGGTGTGGTTTCCTGGCCATCAGAGTATACACAGAAAGTTCCTTTTTCAAAGGAAACCTCCCAGAATCTCAGTCTGATTCACTTCTGATTATATGACCATTTTTCTTTTCTTTTCTTTCCTTTTTCTATTATTTTTTGAGACAAGATTTCCTTATAGCCCCAGCTGAGCTGGAACTCACTACATAGACCAGGCTGGCTTCAGTCTCACAGAGATCCACCTGCCTCTGCCTCCCGAGTGCTGGGATTAAAGGCGTGCGTCACCATGCCTGGCTATCACTACGTATTTTTATGAGTGTTTAATCAATGTCTGTATCTATCACTAGACGATGCTCTGTCAAGGCGGAGGGGAATATTCTTTGGCTCACTGTTGTTTTCCCGGTGTCCATCCCAGGGCTCACATTAAAAAATAAAAGTACACCAATAAGAAGTCATAATTTCTTTAAAGAACCTGAGGGTCTCGAGAAGGGCAGACAGCAGCAGTAGGCAGAGGGGCTTTCGTTTGTGATAGAAAAGGTACACTGAAGTCAGGAGATCTTTCTGTGGCGACAGTTGAGCAGAGACATGAATCAAGTGAAAAAGAAGACATGGGAAGAATAGAGAAAGGAGTTCTCTGGGCAGAACCAAAGCAGGCATGTAGGGAGATGAACCTGGTATGTGTGAGACCTAAAAGGTCAGGTGGAACGCCAGGACATTCATACCAGTAGGAGAGGATCCTGGAGGTCAGGACAGGACAGATCAAGAAGGACCGTGTGAGGAGTCACACTTAGAGCTGGACTGGGGAAAATCCACAGGAGCAAGTGCCTTTTTTCAGAGTCCAGCTCTCTGGGCTTTGCCACTGGCACCTGAGTAGTGCCAACTGCAAATCACTGTTTTCTTTCTGTCCTCAGTTCCTTTGCTGATGAATGAGCGTTTGAGACTACATTTTCTCTGATGTTCTTTCCAGGTCAAAAACTCATTTCTTAAGAATGTGATAAGAACTATGTGAAAGGTTTTCATCTGCCATTGAGATTTTAAGCAAGCAACTTACATTACCTGAGTCTATTTAGTATTTGGAACTAGGAATAGAAGTCTCCTCTCAGGGTGGGTGTGCCAGTCAAAAGACAGAATGGCTGCAAAGATTCTTTGTAAAGTGTAATGTGCTTTATGAACGTTCAGTGAGAACATACTGCAAATTTCCAGAGTTTCAGCTACTATTTCATATTCTTCACATATACAAGTCCATCCTCACACCCATCCCAGGACACAGATCCATGCCTTGAGAATGAGAGAGTAAAAGCTCAAGTTCACTCAAAGGAGTCAAATGGAAGATTAGTTTTGTGTCCAGTCTGAGTTGGCCACAGCCTTGGAGGTTCACTGTTGCAATGAAAGGACTGCCGATGGTATATATGCAGAGGAGGGGTTGGCTGGTGAGCTGCTGTCTGAGACCCAGGGGCATTGTGACATGCAAGAGATTTGTATAACAAGGACACTGCATTTTTACTTCAGTTAATAAGACTATTTGACCATTATCTGCAGCTTAATGATTTTTTTTCAGATTTCTGTTAAGAAGAGAAAATAGAATGCGAGCTGATCACAGCACAATAATCATCCTTCTTTACATGCATTCTCTTATCTCTTGTGTACCCAAGGTGTTGGTACCACCCTAGTTGCTAATGTGACAGAAATAAGATTCTTTTAAGTTCTCAAGGAGCATATGACTTCAAAGTGGGCATGGGAGAAATACTGTCTGTGACATTTGATGTAAGCAAAACCATATGCAACGTTCAATGGTCACTAGAGAAGAAGCTGTAATAAGTCAAGAAGGGTTTTGCATAGGAAATGCTGGTCCTATGTCAGATTCAGACATAAGCTATGGACTCATCAGCACTAAGGAAAGTAATGTTTTCATCTCCTCTGCCACATTTTCTAAACCCTAACTTGCATATTTATTCCGCATTTTAATGTCTGGGAAATGAAAATACATCCCAGCATGGCTGGCCTCCAGTGATCGGTCACCTCCGTTACCTCTGCTCACGTGCTTGGTCAGAGCAGCCCGTGCCATCACTAAACTGAGTTATGCACGCTGCTGCTAATACAGCCACTCACTTTGACTGACAGCTAAAATATCTTCAAAGAGATTACATTCTGATTCTGCTTTAAAATGAAAAGTTATTTGTACTCAGACACAGTTAAACAGGGGCAGCATGATTGAGGGTGCAAACGCGTCTGAGAGATTTCTCACCGGGTACAAAATAAAAATACTAAATGACAAGAAAGTATTGTCGTAACTTTTAACTGACAGCGTCTTCCTTTTCTCCTTGTGGTGCCTAAAAGAATGGTATACCTTGTAACTGAAGCCTCTTAAGCTGGGGGAGATGTTGAATTTCAATTAATCTAGGCAAGCCTTGTATTTTTAGAAGCTGCATTAATTCATGCTCATCTCTGGGTTCACTTTATTTTGTAGAAGCTAAAACCAGTTTTATGAGTGTCTACCATCCTATTTCTATGCCATTGATAATTTGAATTGCTATTTCCCTCCTCCTCTCCACCTTCCTCTCTCTTCTCGTTTTTTTCTTTTTCTTTCCCTTTTGCCATCCCTCTTTTCTTTCTGTCTGTCTTCCTTCTCTTACCTTTTCCTTTCTTTCTACTTTAGTGGTACCATGTTAAACTCAGCTCAGTGTTCCAGGTTGCTTTTGAAAATGGGTCAAACAGTGGTTTTGTTATCCCATATAATAGACACAGCTTGTGCCATGCATTGTGATGGCTCCTGGTCACCCAAGGATGATCTTATTATCTAAGCATGTTATTTATAAGGAATTTCATAACTGAAGTGAGATACAGAATGACCTACTCTAAAACGAGAGCGATTAACAAGTTTGGAGCACAGCCAGGCTGGAGAACAAGGTTGTTATTGGCATGATTTTAATCATGATAGACAATTAGCCAAGTTTAATTATATTGAGACAAAAAACCAGAGTGAGTGGCAGTAATGAATTTCTCCAGGAATTCTCCTGTGTCTCCAACTCAAGCTGGCTGACCTATAAAGGGTGTAAGATGATAAAAGATGTTTGCCCACATGCACAGGCTGTGTTTACCTCAAGGAGCAGCCAGCGTGAGGAAGGGTCTGAAGGACTTCCTCTTCTATGGGGACCCATCACAAGCACAAATGGGATTCTCCAGCTCCACTGGCATTTTCCTGTCAGCAAGGAGATGCAAAAGAGAGGAAAACATCTTTTAGCTGAACTTGGGCACATTAAATGTTAATGTGATTATGTAGCTGGGGATTCTTTAAATGTCGCCCATGGCTGAAATATTACTGCAGTTTTGTGTTAGTGCTTTTTGGTATTATAAAAGCTTAATATTTCCACTGACTATGTCAAGCCCAAATAGAATACCCAGAACTTCAATAGAATCAGAAAGTGATTAGAATGTAAAAAAAAAAAAATTAACAATTTGACAGTCCTTGCCTCTAGGTTTAGAAATGGAATTTAAAAGGAAATCCTCCTGAAGTCTCCAGTCTATTTTTCCATTATGGATTTTAATTGACTTAGTATAATTGAAACATTGAAGACAGAAAAGTTCTGCAAAATAATTGAAATCTCTATAGTTTATATAGTTCTTTAACATTCACAGAGTATACTGATAATTAATCTTACACTGGACATGGACATGTACCATGTATGCATCCTCTCCCTCTCTCTCTCTCTCTCTCTCACACACATACACACACACACACACACACACACACACACACACACACACCCCTACCTGAGGAGAATAAGCTATTGTCCCAGGTTAAAATGGCAAACCTGAAGTTCAGTTTTGGGGATCTGTAAGTCAAACAGCATAAATACACATAAGACTTCTGACTGCTAGACCGTGGAGGGAAAACACCCACTAACTGAGCATCCTTCTAAGGTGGACTATGAGGTTGCCTTTTCCAGTGTGGCAGCCCCCTCGGTGTGAAGGTACCATCAATCAGTTTGTGTCTGAGCTGTGACAACATCAGCTTCTGCTCTCTCTCACATGCTTCATTCTTCTGAATGCTTTTATGAAATACCTTCTTTCATTCCACGGTGAGTACTTGGAATGCAGAGAAAAATACAGCATAAAACCCATACCCCAGGTTCATAGTAGTCATATTCATAGTAAGTGGAAGCAAGCTATAAGACCCTGACTGGATGAGTGGATAAACAAAATGACATATGTACACATACACACAATGGTATGTGTGTTTTACTGCCCACAAAAGAAGGACATCTGATACATGCTTAACATGGATGATTTTTGAGGACATTAGTCCATGAAATCAGCTACTCACAGAAAGATAATCTCTAATTTTCCTTGGATGATGTTCTAAAGCAATCAAATTCCTAGGGTGAAATGATCTTGTCAAGGACCCAGGGGAGGGTGAACACAGAGTTAGTGCTAGGTGCAGAGTTTCCGTTTTGAAAGATGACAGAGTTCTGGGGTAGATGGTAGTGTTGGTTGCAAACACCATAAAAATACTTCTACTCAACTGTAATCTTAAATTGGTTAAAATATACATTTGTATTATATATTTCACTGCAATTAAAAAGTCTCAAATCCCAGTCTTTAGTGACTGACCATGTGCACCAGCTGCCCATCAAGGCAGGTATAGTAGCACCATGGGTCAATACAAGATTGTGCAGCAGAATTTCGGAACCCAGCTCGAGGATCAGCGGGGAAACTAGGAACAGCTCTGTGTGTAACAAATGCCTGAATAAAGACTAAAAGAAAGCTTGACTTCTCCAAGTAAAGTCAAGGAACAAAAATGGTCCTCATCCCATGTAAGGGCTACAAGTGCGAACAAAAAGGCACTTGAGAATTCATGGAACAGTCAAGGGGCCGTAGGAAGTCCTATAACTAGAGCCCGGCATTGAAGGAACCTAGCTCCCATGATAGCACACACAGAGCATTAAAGTGGTCTGAGCCACAGGATCAAAGCCATGTTCAAAACTTGGGTCTTTCCATTTAGAAAGTTCATTCTCTTCCCACTAGCACAGGCTCTGGAGCTCTGCTAACAAGAATGGTGGCTACTGAAATTGAACTCACCAAAATTACATAAAATCCATCATTCACTTCTTTCACGCCTGCCACATCACTAGCCACATTTCTAGTGTGGACAGTGACAATTCAAGCTTGGCTCGTGACTCACACCACAGCCAGCTACTCTCAGATGCAGAGCATTTCTACCATCACAGCACCATATAGTCAATAAGCCTCTTCCAAAGTTGCAGAGAAATTCCCTTACAATCAAGCCATTTGTGTATCTGAACATCATATAAACCCCACAAACTCCCATTTTTTAGAAAGTTAAATGCAACTTAGAATAGCTGAGTCATCTGTTGGTGATTCAGTGATGCCGGATCTCCTCCCCAAGCCCTGTGAGTCCAGGCTCTTCATGGCCCATGTCTCCACTGTTTTCAGGATTTTTGCTCCCGTTCTGCATTCTGAGTGTCCCTCCTAACAGTGCAGTGAATGTGGCTTTTTCCTGTCTCCCGGAAGAAGCACAGATCCCTTAGTTTCCAAAGCCTTCCTCAACTTGGAGCAAATGCCCTCTGCACTCTCTTCTTCCCACCTTTCATCTTTGCTGACGTTCACTCCAAGAGCAGAATACCTTCGTCACATTTCAGCCTCTGAGGCTTTGGTTCCCCACGCCCCTTCCCAGACAAATGTCTTCTTCTCTGCCTACTAGACTTTCACTTATCTTTGAAGATGACAAATCTAAGTTGTGAAGAGCTCCATTTCCTCTATTTCCAGAAAGCCAGGACAAAGCACATGACAGCACTTGGGAAACCACACCTCTGTTTCCACAAGGTTCGTCACATTTCAGCCTCTGAGGCTTTGGTTCCCCACGCCCCTTCCCAGACAAATGTCTTCTTCTCTGCCTACTAGACTTTCACTTATCTTTGAAGATGACAAATCTAAGTTGTGAAGAGCTCCATTTCCTCTATTTCCAGAAAGCCAGGACAAAGCACATGACAGCACTTGGGAAACCACACCTCTGTTTCCACAAGGGTCCCTCTCTTCCTTCCTTCCTTCCTTC
>NW_008336313.1:604220-659050 GCF_000622305.1 Nannospalax galili | reverse complement strand
TCCCTCCCTCCCTCCCTCCTTCCTTCCTTCCTTCCTTCCTTCCCTCCTTCCCTCATCCCTTCTTTCCTTCCCTCCTTCCTTCCTGCCTTCCTTCCCTCCTTCCTTCCTTCCCTCCCTCCCTCCCTCCCTCCTTCCTTCCTTCCTCCCTCCCCCTTCCTTCCTTTCTTCTCTCTCTCTGTGTCTTTCTCTCTCTTCTTTCTTTCCTCCTCCTTCTTCTGGTAGTGACCCTTGTGCTATGAAAATAGGATCACACATAGGCCGCCTTGTTTGTCTTGAGCCACTGGTGCAGTGGAAATGATCCTCAGTAGCTATTCTCAGTTCTGCTCTTCATAGTCACTGGATTCCTTTCATCTACATCCTGCTTCACTTAAGTTCCTCCTACCATGTGAGGACTACTGCACAGGCCAAGTATACATAGTTGCAGACATGTCACTGTCTAAAAATTCTGTGAGGAAGATTTTGTTATCCCTGTTTTTCTCAAGCAGTGAGCCCCTCCTCCTAATTCCATTACATTGGGAATTAGATGTCAATGTTTCCATTTTGTGGATGGGACACAAACATTCATAACATATTGGGTAAGATACTCTTTGAAAGTTCTCCCACACTAATGGTTTATGACTCATACCTTCAATTTAGCTGTACTTACAAGGAAAGTGTTCTGAGTAATAGAGGAAGCTTGTCTCATTACAGCGTTTAATCAGTTTGCCAGTCAAAAGAGTACGACTGCACAATTTTGTTCCAGTCAGCAAGTCTTAAACCTGTGCTAAGTGTGATAGTACCGGACCAGACATTTCAGCATACAACTGTCAGGCATAGGGGCTGAAAGTTAAGTGTAGACATATGTGTAATTGGAGCCCAGACCAAACTGTGCTTATTTATAGTGGAGGATTTTCTGGTATAGTGGGAGAGATGGAGAAAGGGTGGTCAAGGCATTAAGATTTCATCTTTGAAGATGGTTTTCCAGAACCATCTTTCTTACCCTAGTCCCAGAGATGGTGCTAGTGCCCCTCTTTGTAAGGAGACCATTTGAGAACTCTCAGTGGATACTGTGTCAGCAAAGATCAGCCACCAGCTGAGATCAAAGAGATAAGCTTTCTTTCCCAGCCAGCTGTGTTTCCTATCCTGTATTAAGGGCCTGGCTTCAGATGTTTATTTTGTAGTCTTACCTCTGTGCAAATAGCCTGTGCTCAACAGAAAGGCCAGTAGCCTTTTCCAGATAATACTCTGGAAATAGAAAAAGCAATGACGGAAAGCATCACCCACAAAAGAACTGAGTCTGGTGTATCCTGACTTCACTCTCAATAGTAGTGGGTTTGGAGGACGGGGCTTGGAAATATTACAAGTGGATCTTCCACTTACGTGCCTTTGGGTTTTACTTTTCTAACTATATGTTTAGGATTTGACTTTACATACACAAGAACAGAATAATAAAAGAGAGGCAACTTAGTAAGATTCTGGCTTACGCCAGGTATCATGTATTTACCACTTCTATGCTTCACTGTAGACACATTCTGCTTTGTAGATGAAGAAATGGAAGGTTTAATAATAACCTTTCCCAAAGTCATCACCCAGTGAGTAACAAACAAGCCCACAGCTGTAAATTTCATTCTCATATAATTTGGTACAGCTATAACAATTTTTAATGTGCATGTCTGTTGACTCTGTAATTTCATCAAGTCTATCTAATTATATTTACATATGAAAAGACTCATTGGGATAACTGGATATATGCAATAACAATAAAGTATTCATCTTGTGAGTACATATATATAGGATGCTTATTACAATATTAATTATAATGGCCAAAAAAGGGAAACCACCTCACTGTTCATCGCTATGGCAAGGTTAACTACAGTATAGCAATTCACAATGGAGCACTATTGTGGAATATTATAAAATATTATCTGGTTGTTAAAAGGCTCTATGTATACTTGATTTAGTGGAATGTTGAAAACTGTTGAATAGGAAAGGGGATGAGCGTGTGTGTGCGTGTGTGTGTGTGTGTGCATGTGTGTGTGTGTGTGTGAGTGTGTGTTTGGATAATGAAGAAATGGAAGAAAAAGGCAAATGACAGGCTGTTAACATTCTTACCCAGAAGACAGGGTTGAGTGGGAGAGACAACATGCCTAATCTGAATCCTTCAACAGGTAGCCGGGAGTGGAGTGTCAGAGACAAAGAATAAAAGCTGGATGCCAGAGCCCCTTCCTGAGACAGGGGTAAGGTCTGGAGCCGGAGCAGGGTGAGCACAGAGCAAGAGCAGGACAGGAAGCAGTGGCCAGGCTTTGAATGATGGCCATGTCCTCCGATGGCCGTACACAGTACACCAAGGTGCTTGCACAGCAGCCCTCGTGGACCAGGGGTGCTGGGACAGAAGCCAGGCTTTACTGAATGTGCATGTTAGAGTCATGTCAAAGTTGATTCACTCCGTGAGGGAGGGCCATGGAAAGCTGGAGATTGTTAATGAGCATGTACTGTGAGTCTCCAGTGATGCCTTCCCAGGGCAGAGAGGAGGGAGAACAGCCCCTGTACTCCACTTGAGTACTTTCCTTTGCCTCCGAGTTCTGTGTCCACCATTATATCCCTTGAGGCCTAGTCTAGGCTAGACCTGGACCACCATCCAGCTTGCTCATCTGTGTTCCTCATATCGAAGTATTTCCTTGACTTCTTGAAGCCTTCTGGCTGTTCAGACCCATGTGCCCAATCCTAGTCACTTGTCTCTACCATTCACAGAGCTCCAAGGTACAGAAGTCTCTGTCTTCTCTTGTTTTCCACTTTCCTTGGATGACTAGAACTCGGACTGAAATCCAGCACTATCTCATGAAGATTTATCATCCCCAGGCTCTGAACTCTTCCCCTCCCAAGGCTACCCACTGAGGGGGGGCATTCTCCAGCATCCTCTTCCCCTCCCAAGGCCACCCACAGGGGGGCCATTCTCCAGCATCTGGCTTCAGTGTTGCACCTGAGGCTTAGCCATGAACCATCCCGTGGAAGTGTGCTACCTTCCTTCCATCAGGAGAAGAGGAGAATGAACTCCAAAACCATCATCTCCATCTTTGGTTTTATGGCCCCTTGCTTCTCTGAGAAAAATCCTCCTAGGGCCTCTTTTCCATTTCTAATTGACTACCATTCCAGGAAGTCCACTTTCCATTACAGAGATGTAAAGTACACCAGGGATGAACTGTGTGCCTGTCAACAATCAGATTGGCAGTCTTTTCCCTCTGGCCCTTTGCTGTATGCCCTCCCTGAAGTAACAGCAATTAAAGTCAAGGTCCTGCTAGGTGTGGTGGGGAATGTGGTGGGGAATGCCTGTGAGCCCAGTACTCGGGAAGCAGAGGCAGGACAATTGGTGTTTGTTTGACATCACCCTGGTCTATGTAGCAAGTTTCAGGCAAGCCATGACCACATGCCAAGACCTTGTCTCAGAAAAACAGCAGTAAAATGAGTCAGGATCCTTTCCTTTGAGAGATTAATATTAAATCCAAGAGGAGGAAAGCTAACCCTGAAGACCAGTGAAGCAAGTTTAACAGATGTGCACTCAAATAGACCAAACCCAAGCCGGGCCTCAGTTTGTGCAATAGTGAGATCCCAGAGCCCCTGAGCACTAATCAAATGTTTGTAAATTACGCATGGTTTGACTGTGCTTTGGGAGTGTACAATTTAAAGCAATTGTAAGGGTTCCTCTAGTGCTACAACCAATTAACCCTAATATATCTGTTTTGTAAATCTGAGCTTACTCCTATGAGTGGAGTGTTTGCAGAATTAAAGACTAGACAAAGAACAATTAGCTAGGGAAGACCAGCAACGTGTGAGCCAGGCCCAACCTAAGACTACAGTGGTCACAGACTGTTAAATACTAAAGGAAGAGGGACAGCAAGTCTTAATGAAAGGCCGCCTCATGTCTGGACATCTGTAAGTCACTCCATGAATAGTAATCAAGGCGTCTATGGGTGCTCAGAAGTTTAGTTTTCGGAAGGCTTCTGCTACGTCACTGCAATGGTTATTTTTAATTATCAACTTGACACAATTTAGAGTCATCTGGGAAGACAGTCTCAAAGAGTGATCGTCTGGATTGTGCTGTCCTGTGAGAATGCCTTTGGGATTTTCTTACTTGGGTTAATTGAAGTGGGACTGCACCTTGAATATGGAAGGTACCATTCATGGTCTGGGCCCTGGCCTGAATGGAAAGGAGAGAACCAGCTGAGCCCTAGCACACACTGTCATTCTTTCTCTGCTCTTGGCTTTGGGTGTGATTAGCTGCCTCAGGTTCCTTCCCCCTTGACTTCACCACAGTGATGGACATCAACCTAGAACTGTAAGCTAAAATGAAACCTTTCTTTCCTATGTTACCTTTGTCAGTATATTTTGTCACAAACAGAATGGAGGCGAGGACAGTCACCGTCAGTGCACACCCTGCACCAGGACTGGGGATTTGTACTTATTCTGGTGACCCACCAACAATACATTGGGCCTGGGATTAGTACCCCTTTTTCTCAGATGAGGAAAATAAGTCTCTGGTGCTTAAAGTTAGATATGTTTTGACAAAATTAGTTGATAAACAGAGGTATAAAGATCTGAACCGAAGTCTCTAGTTTGACAGTTCTAATCATGTCATGCTCAGAACTCAATATTGGCCAGTGGACCATGGAAAACAGAAGCACAAATATCAATAATTTATTTCATGTTGTTAGATGCCAAGTGCTTTATTGCAAACATTACTGTATTTAGCTATCCCAGGTGTAGGCCCATTTTAACTATCAGAAAACTGAAGGAGGGAGGGAGGGAGGGAGGGAGGGAGGGGTAGAAAGAAATATAACACAGCATTACACAGCCAGTAAAAATGTCAGGATTTTCCTTTAAAGAACAGTTAGCTTAAGCTTAAGAACTTGTTCTACTTCTCCATCCCATCCCCTGGGCCTCTTGCTTCAACACCTAGGATCCAAGGTACAAACAGCAGTTTCTACATCCCCACATACTTCACTATTAGCAGACGGAGCCCGAATTTCAGGCAGTCTGTATCAGCCAAATGCAGCATAGGAAGAATCACAGCGAGTACGGGGTACCCAGGAGTACTTAGGTACATCCGTAGGTTTTGAGCCTGTGTATTATTTCTGTCTTACCAGTGACAAAGCCAATTTACCTACAACCACTAATGTGCTCAAGGTAACAGAAGTTGTAACCCACAGTGTCAAGTCTGACCAAAGTCAGCTGCCATGCCCAGTAGTCATTACCACCTTTCTCAGACTATTCTAGTGATTTTCCAGAGAAGTGGAACATTTTTTTCAGATTTTTTTCATTAGCACCATGTAGACACAGATGCTATCAACTACAGAACTGATATAATCGCTCTTCTCTCTTCCACATTCTCAAATAAATTATAGAAATAAACTCCCACTTCCTGACCCTGTTTTCCAAACTTTTTTGTGAGTGCGCTTCGCCCACCTCAGCTTTCAGTGTCATTTGTGTGCCTGCAACTCACCAATATATCCCCAGCTCTGATCCCTTCTTCATTCAGAAGGTAGTCTGTTCTAAATAAAGCTTTTAAGAGCTCTTCCAAACACGTTCATCCCCAATCTTCCCATCCTAGTCAATGGCAAATCATCTTAACTTCTCTCAAAACCAAAAACCCTTAACAGAATCACTCTTCCTCATCTCTAGCTAACATGCACATCTGTGACACTACCATACCACTAACTTTTCCTACTTAAACAGGATCTTATGGTTCATTGTCCTTAGTTTCCACTCAACTTTCTTGATTCCTCTCCTGCTTCCTCCAAACTGCTTCCTAAAGAGCAGCCAAGGGGGGTTTACACCATGTAAAGTGAACTGTCTACGCTGCTTCTGGCCTGAGACACATATCCAAACGTTCCATTGATGCCTGTCGTATTTAAACAAAGTTTAAGTGACTTGGGTGCACCTCCCCAAGGCCTAACATGCTCTGATTCCCTGCCTGCTGCCACTCCTTCCACTCTGTGACACTGACTGTAGGCTGGTCTCTGTTGCTTGAAGCTCTTTCCCATCTTGGGCTCCTGCCCCTGATGTTTCCTGCTTGGAGAGGCTTATTCTGAGGTCATGCATTGTGTTCTTTCCCATCCTTCAGATTTATATTAAACTTTGTCCATCTTATACCTGTCTGCACCGTAGGAATGTATATCACTGTATCTCTAGACCTTCATTCTTAAGATCCCCTGAAACACTCTGCTTATGGCTCTGCTGATAGACTTTCTAATCATTGTCCATCTCACCTCTCAGAAGTAAGCCTACCATGCAAGGATTTCCCTTACTTCTGCACTGTTCAACCTCAGTGTGTGAACAACGTACATCACAGGGAAGATTCTCAACAGAAGAGCTGAATTAATATGTTCCCTATTCTCATCAGTTACCAAAGTAGTCCATGGCATGACTGAAAGCTAGGAGACAACAGTATAAAAAAAGAAATGTACATTGAAGCATATCTCCTGTGTGTCTTTTCCTATGCATTTTAAAAAATTAAAATGACTGAGTGGATTCAATTTGCATTCCATTTTTAAGATTCAGCATCTACAAGCAATTCTCTATATTGTCTCCAATGTCACCCATATTATGTGTATTATGTGTTCAAGCAGACATTAATTTCTTTTTCCTATCTTGATTTCCTTTCTGCCTACACTTGCATCAGTGTCTTCTCTGTTCTGTGTTTTGTTTAAGTAAGATAGTATGGTACACTGGAGGGACTGTAAGCACCAGTAAGTTATTAACCTTTCCAGACCTCAATGTCTTTACCTACAAAATGGGAACACACACACACACACACACACACACACACAAACCTGCCTTGTTTAATTTATAGGATTGTGCAAAGATCTAATGAGTTATTAGTGCAAACATCTCATTAGGTATTGGGGTGAATGTCACTTTTAAATCACAGCATTGTACAATAGAATAAGATTTACAGGAGAGACTTTGACAACAAATCATTTGTAAAGCAATTGGAAATTCATGAATAAAAAGCTATTGGTAATTTGTCTGTGCTGAGTGAGATGTGTCCTAATGTCTGCATTTAATATGCTGAACAGTCGCCAATGCCTAATTCTAGGTTTGTACCCTATAATAGCATTTTTATTTTGGACTTTTTTTTTTTTTTTTTACTGCTTTCAGCTGTAAAACTAGGGTCAATTATTTTTAGCTATTCCTTCAGCCTGTCTCATTAGCAAAGTACTTTGAGGTAATGACTTGGGCACATTTGATGATTGTTCATTTTGAAAGATGTCATTTTAAGACTTTCTGGAAATTTCAAATCCGCCTGTGGGAGATCTGTTTTATGCCAAAATGTCATTTCACATTCAGACCTACATACTGCCTTATGCTCGGCCCTTATAAATGTTTCACAGCACCTGCATTTTTTATCATGGCCCTTTCATGTGAACTTGGATTTCTTGTGCCTCACCTCCACACTCTGTCTGAGGGGAAGAAAGTGATATTTTTAAATGGTCCTTTTTCTACTTTGTCACAGAAGATAAAATTCCCCAATTCTTTCCCCCTGTGCATAGATATTTATATTAATATTTCAAAGAATAGATTCTTTATAGTGTTATTCATGAGCTCATGTATTAAATTTAAAACAAATGTATCCTAAAAATGAATATTTAATCTATGTTTAATACCTGAAGCCAGATTTATGTTGACTTAATTTCTTTGGTAATAAAAGAAATGTTCAAAATGGTTCAGACTCATTCACTCAACAACTATTTTAACCAGCTTATTGAGTATCTCCTACATGACCTCTCTGAATCTTTATGATAGCGAGACAGTTTAGGCATCATCATCATCATCACTATATGATGGTAAAGAAAACTCAGTACTTGAGCTGTAAAGAGCCAGTTAGATGGTTCTTGTGACAGTGTGGAGTCTGGGGGCTTGGGCAGATGAATCTATTTTAGGAAAATCCTTAAGGCAAGAAGTCTAAGATAAAGCTAGAGAAGCCAGAGAGACAAACAGACAGATAGACTGACACTGGAGGAAACTCAAAATGGAGCAAAAGATATCAGGAAGACTCTTAGACCGTAGCCATCTAGTTTTGCTTCACGTTTGCACCTGGATATTTAAAAAACAAACAACAACAACAACAACAACAACAAAAACCCCCTGATTTTTGGCACCCGTTCCCAGACATTATGATTTCATGGGTAAGAATGCAGCTAGGACATAGGAGGTTTTATTGAAACATTTCAAGCTCTTCTACTGCAAAATTAGGTAGCCGCTAATTGTGTAATGTGTGTGATGGAACTGAGATGCTCCCGTCTGTCCCTTGTGGGTTCTTGATTCTCCAGGGTTTTATGCTGCTTTATAATCTTGTGTTGAAAAGAACATAACAAAACTAGAAAACCTGCAAGACAAATTCTTGTGCAAAGAAGAAAGGTAATGGCTTTCATGGGAAAAAGGCAGGAATTACTCACAAATTCTCTGAGCCCAGCTTGCTGGTCCCTAGAATGGCTGCTAAGAAGCCTACGAAGAAAGTTTCTTATAAAAATTAATTGATTATAATTCCAGTTATTCAATAATATCAGAATCTTTAGGTGGTAAAAAAAAATAATAATCCCATGCCAGATGTGGGGGGGTGTGCACCCTTAACTCCAGCCTTCAGGAGGTAGAGGCAGGCAGATCTCTGTGAGATTGAGAACAGTCTGGTCTACATAGGGAGCCCAGGGCTGGGACTGGGGAGACCCTGTCAAAAAAGGGACTAATCCCATGTAGGTATAGTATATAGTATTTTCCAAAAATGACCCAAAATTAAAAAATAAACCATATATCCTCCTTAAAATGTGATTGCCATCCTTCCTTCCTTCTTCTTAAGGTTGGGTATCCATTCACAAATGCCCCAGTCAGAAGACATGATGGAAAAGGCATGAGATGCTCCCTCCAAAGCGGTGATGCCAGCGTCTCTTTTAGAACACACGCCCTGGGAGCCCCGAGCTGACCTCTGCGGAGTCACGTTGTTCTGAAGCCATAACCCTGAAGAGCTCACAGGAAAAGCCACAACATGTGGGAAGAGATGTGCCTCACACATCAGACCCAGTTTTTAGAGTTTTCTCAGGATTACCTGACACATGTGTGAAGATGAAGTGTATCAGGTGATGCCAGCTGCCAGCTTCAAGCTTCCTGACTGGCATCAAACACTGCAAAGAAGTGATGTTCCCACTGAGTACTTTCTGCCATGAGGATTCAGGAACAAAAGAGATGTTTTTGCTATTTTAAAGTACTAACTTCTGAATGGGAATCCCATAAGTCTACCATTAGCCAAGTAGAGGTTGCTTATGAGAACATCGATCATAGCGTGTATAAAACCATCCAATAGAAAGGTGCTCATTGTCTCTCAGTGTGTTTAGCCACTGAACTCTAATATGCAAAAAGGAGGAAAAAAAAGACATGCTGGCAAATAGTTCCTGCAACCAGATATCAGCCGAAGAGTTTTCTTAACAAAGGATTCTTTGATGGCCATCTAAATTTCATACCATTGCAGCAAATGCATTACATTCCTATTTATGGAAAATCATTTCCCATGGGTTAGGGTTCAGATTGGGTGCATAATATTTTCAAATCACTTGTTAAAAACAAAATACATCATGACAAGCCTTTCTAATATTATAACTACTGAATGCACTTCCAGTTAGGAGGAAAATCCACTCATGCAGCCCTGTAGTCCTGAGACCTGAAATTTCTCTAGCCCCCAGCCAAATCTTTGTGTAGTTGTAAACAGGGTACAGTCCAACATTCTGGAGAAGGCACTGCATTTTAGGATGAGGTGTATAATTTACTATAAAGTTTATCATAATAGAATCTAGCAGATACTCAAAGCTTTCAGCAAAGCATAAGTCTTTACATCCCTCAAGTTCTGGCGTCTGTTGAGCTATCCTGCATATTGGTGACAGAGAGACCGGCCCCCCCCCCCCCCCCCCCCCCCCCCCCCCCCCCCCCCCCCGCCGACCCTGAAGACCAGTCAAAATGGTGCGGCTGCTCCTCACCACCTGCAGGGACAAGCCTGACCGCTGGACCATGGTTCATGAGGGACTTCAGGAAACAGGCCCTGGCTTTCTTTTCAATCTTGCTTGGAATCACTCCCATTCTTGCTAGGTCTGGCACCAGGCACAACACACAGAATATCAGGTACTACCCGTTTTTAACGCCCAGCACCTCAGTTGTGGGAAACAGCAGCTCTCTCTGTCCTACAATCAGCACTTTCCAAACTTCAGAGCATGACCCACTAATGGGTCGTTATATCAATTTAGTGAAATTCAACAAGCAGTTTTAAAATGGAATGGAATAACGGAAGGAAACAACAGAGCAGAATGGACTAGAATTAACAGACAAGTACATCACACACAGTATTGTACCAGGGATCTCATATGATCAGCCGTATCGCACACTGCTCATTTCTCTTAAACGGTCTTCTGCACACAACACTTTCCTTTGCCTCCCTGACAATTTCCAACTCTGTTCAAGGCATCACTTCTTCAGTGAAACCTTGAGCTAATGTTGCCTTAGACTACAGCTCACTTTCATTTCCATGATAAACTTCTGAGTTGTTACTCGGTGTCATTGACAGAAACGTGAAGTAAATTGCCTAAGATCATATGGCTGACAAGTAGCGAACCAGGGATTTGAACTCATGGCTGCTGAGTGCAAAACCTAGGCTCCTAGCCATTGAATTGCCCAGTTTGCCTCTCACGTCTGAAGGCTGGACCCAGAGCTTTTGCCTTCTGAGCTCCCCTGACAGTCTTCCCAACCGCACTTATCACACTGTTTACAGGCATGTCGCCAGCACTGTTATCACATGCGTAAGAACAAGAGCCGTTTTCTCCCTCTCTCTTCTGCTGTCATGAAGGATCATAAGCATGGACATTTGCCACACCGGATGATTCTGCATACGGTAGTCGTTATTCACGTGATCCTCACAGAGGATGCAATAAGCAGATAGCACCATTTCAGGTGAAGAGACAGACACGTCCAAGAAGCCTGGCCCTGCTTCCCTTTGACCTCTTTCCAGTAAAATAAAAATTTGAAGGTAGCTTAATAAAAGAAATAATCACTTTGGCTGAAGGTCATGTAAAGTCAAAGAAATCTTCTTGGAAGTACAAGCAATTTTATAGACAGATGAAAGTATAATCAAAACTGTTATACAAAATATTAAATATGCATTTTTCATTCATGGTCACACTATTCATAGGAATGGCTGAGAACCAAGTTTATTTCTCTCTTAGGTACTATTTTATTTGGCCTATTTGCTCATTCTTTCATTCAGCCAAACTCTGTGATTTGTGCTGGAATACAGGGGCTAACAAGGCAGCAGTCCTCCCCTCTGGGGGCTCACGGTCTACATAGGAGCCCAAGAACTAATTATGTGATTAGAATATGGTTTGGGACAATATTATATAGCAGCAAAGGGTCTGGACTCAGCAGCCATTTGGCTCTAGGCTCTAAACTGGTCTCCCTAGTAAGAATCTGCTGTGCTTTGAGTAAGATTTGCCACCAGCAAGGATCTACTGTACCTTGCCCTTGAACACTTTGATGAACATTTCCAAGCCACTGCTTTCTCATTTCATGGAACTACCACCAGAAAAAATGCACAAAAAAAATTTGCACAGAACCTGATACATGGATCCCTATAAATAGAAAGGACAGGCTGATACTGAACACTAACCTTTTTAGATGTATGACTTTAGGCAAGGTACTGGACGTGCATCTCCTTGCTTTGATTTTCTTGTGTAGAGAAAATATCTATATACCTGAATGTTAATTATGAGGCATTCGTCACCCTCTGTGTGTCCACTGACCTGGGAAGACATTGTGCTAAGCACTTTCCGTGTATGACCTCACAAGGCCTCAGAACAGGCGGTGGGGAGGTGACTGCTTGTCACTTTTGTTGTCACTATGTTCCCTGGGCCTGAGGCTCAGACCAGGTCCTCTTTCCTTACCCTTTGTCTTCATTACTGGACATTAACTCAGCGGCTTCAATTCTCTTAGCAACCAACACCCCCTTCTTCCAGCTTCTTATTTTTTTCATAGTGCTCACACCATTAAAACATAAATTTATATCATAACATGTCTTTCCTGGCACCTCCACATACATCTAATCTAATTAAAGTTTATGAGAGAAAATGTTTTGAATGTGCTCTTCTTATGAAGAATTTCCTTCTTTTGTCCAACTCAAACATTTTGGAAACAATTTCCACACTCTTGTCTCTCATAATGGGATAATTCCTTCCTGCCTTAGTAGTATACTACAGAGCCGAGAAGCCGAACGTGTGCTCCTTCACACTGCAGCCTTCAGCCTGAGCTTGTAAGGCTTTCTGCAGCAAATTATGGGAAATTCAAGTTCATATTTTCCTAATGGAAGAAAAAAGGAATCCATATTCATCAAATTAACTCACTATGATTTCCTCTTTTTGAATTAGATAAAATTGGTGTATTAGCAGACATAAATGGGGGTGGGCAATGGGATGCAGACCATGGACTTGTTTTTACAACTGTGAAAATGGAGCAGCTCGGAAACAGCCCTCATTTTCCTAGCAACAGAACTGGAAGAGCTGCAACACCTGAACCATCAAGCGTTAGGCACCTGCTTGCTTCCATTATGTTCCGGAGGGGTCTTGTCAGCTGCTTCATGGGGAGTTATACGCTTAAAAAGCACAGGTTTGGGGCTGGTGAGATGACTGAGTGCATAAAGACACTTGCTGCCAAGCCTGATACCTAAGCTCAGTTCTTGGGCTCACATGATGGAGTGAGAGAACTAACTCCCATAAGTTGTCCTGTGATGTCTGTGTCCTCTGACCTCTGTGTCCTCTGACTTCTGGCACATGATTGTTCCCCATGTACAAAATAAATAAATAAATGTAATAAAATGTATCCAAAAAGCACAAGTTTATCAGCTATTTCAGCTCCTCAGATTAGATACTCAATATTATTATTACTCCAGTATTTTGAAGAGGAATGAAGGCCATGAATTATCTTAAATAGATCAATATGTTATTAAACATATAAAAAATTTAATAGTTTATTTTCTAAATACTTCCTGAAATCTAGTGATATGCATTATTCTCTTATGCTAACCATAAATCCAGTAACATATTTATATATCTTGATAATACAAGCTGTATGTTTTCTTCTTTTCACTATGGATGCTATGCCATTAGGAATGTAATGGACATTTTTATTGTTATTGTGGTTAAAGGACAATATACGAAAATGGGTGGTGGCAGAAGTGTTGACGGAATGGATGCAGAGACAGAGCCAAATGCCAACACCCCCAAAGGTACTCAAAGTGCTCAGATTCAATGTATAGATGACAATGAGCAATTTGTGCAGCCTCAGTTTGATTTCTTAAGCAGCTGTAGGTGCCAACCATGGTACTGAAGGTTTCAAGATGTGTCATTAGTGATAAAGGCTGCCCTTTGGAAATGCTTCGTGGATGGCAGGCAATGCACAGTCACTAACTGTCACAATTCTGCCGGTAGGTTAGCCTCTGAGAACTCCAGTCTAAGAAAGGGATTCTTATGAAACTAGAGTGTGGGAGAATGAGGAAGGCCCAGAAAAGGACTCGGGACTAGGCAAGGATGCGGTCTCTAAGCTTGGGCTCCAGAGTTCGCCTCACCCTGAGGCAGTAGCCCGGAGGGGAATCCACAGTGGAAGGACCTCAAAGTGGAGGATGGCAGTCCACAGTGAAGTGGGCAGGCAGCACTCAGGAAGCTAGCAGATGGACACCCAAGCCCAGGCACCAGGAGCATGTACTGCTCACCTTGATTACACTCTCTGTCACACAGTCTGCCTCTCCCAAAGGCACTTTTAGTAGAATGGGATTGGGGCTCAGGTCTCCCTGAGCACAATCTCTCAAACAACAGTGCCTCCACTAAGAGGGCTATCGTGTAAGCCAAAGCCATGTTCAGAGTGGAGAAGTGTCACAGAGGAGAGGGCTATGAGTTTTTCAGAGAGGTCCAGGATTCCAGTGCCACATGGAGTAGTAAAGCAGCCTCTCCCCATGCATTAAATGGAGATGACTCTGCTTTTAAAATCCACAGCCATGGCAGCAAGGAAGAAGATTTTATTATGTTTTGTCACAGAATGCAATTACATTGTGCACTGTAAATTTAAAGGTATGAATCTGCTATCAAAATAAAAGCAGAGTACCATTTCTAAGTAAAAATATGACCCTAATTGTGAAGTGGGTGATAACATTGCTTCTCTTTCCCTGGAATGACCCTCTGTGGGTCTTGGAAGTAAAGACAACAGATGTCGTTTCTCCTGAATTTGACGGGTTTTAAAACCAGACAGAACTGAACCTAGATGGGGACCAACGGAGTTGTGCAGGAAAAAGAAGCAGCTTAGAAGCCCATCCCTACATTTTCCTGCTGCCTCTCCCAGCCACCCTCTGGGGAACGAGGGTAGTGCAGATCTGCGGGTCTGATTTTCATTTGCTAAATGGAAGTGATGCACTCACCGGTCTCCTGAGTCCTCTGGCTCTGAATGCTATCTTTCCCTACTCTTGAGACGCCCACTTCTTTGGCACCACTCAGATTTCTAACCTATACTATGGCCCTTTTTAACCTTGTCACATGTCACACATTAACTTTGAAAAATGCATACATTTACATTAAACTCATCTATAGTCATTTTAGCTATGCCCAAAGTGATATATAATATGGATGTGTGGCAATTTCAGAGGTCACGTGTGCATCACAATTCTAAGTCCAAATATTACACAATAATGAACTGCACTAGACATTTAGACTTGTACATTAAGGAATTTTAATGTCCTTTTGGCTGAGTTTTCTTTGGGTACACAGAAAGCCTTCGTTTCGCAGAGTGCCTCCCTCTCCAGTTCCCATTTGGAAAGGGCTGGGTTTGTTCTATGATTTATTTTAGCAGTCATGATCTCTAGTGCTCCTGAGGTTGGGTGACCGATCCCAGTACTGGGTGATATCAGGTTATCTTGTTGATCTTTGCTTAGAATTTGTTTCATCATTTTCTCTTCAAATATCTGAAAACAAAATAAAGTATGAAAAAGTCGGAATTGGATGCCAACTACCCGCTCCTTTGCTTCGACACCAGAGTGGTGATTAAATGAGTGTTTGCCTTGTTGCAGATCAATTATTTTGAGGACTCAGAATTTCTTGCTGTGTCTTGAATTGTGCGGATGTTTTTTAAGTAGGCCATAAAAATTCCTGTGAATGATTTGTTTAATTATTGTCTTGCTCCTCATTTACATTTTTATCTAAAACTCTGAGAACTGAAATCTGTATTCAATTCCATTTCCTGTGTGCTACAATGTGCCTTGTTGGGAGAAATATCTGGGCTGTGCTTTATGTGTGGAATTGCATCAGCTGGGCAGTTAAACGTCTGTGATGTTGCTCTGATGGCTACAGACGTTGCTCTTTTGGCTGCTTTTCCTCATGTTTAGGACAACATTTGATGGTTATTCAATAGCCTTGGCTTTTTCTATCACTTGAGCAATTATTAAGGTTTTAATATATTTAGACTTTGATATTCTGAATTAGCCTTCTGAGAATGGAGACTCCTGGCTCACTGCCCAGAAGACTGGTATTTTTTCTCGTTTTCTTTTTCTTGTTTTTTTTTTTTTTCTGACTTTCTTGGGGCACTGTCCCTTCCACAATACATAACTAAATTCATAATAACACACTAAACCCATCGTAAAGACTTAGAATTGGAGATATAGTCAAAACCATCACTTTACTGCAAGAAAACCATACCATGGTATGGTAGAAAGAACATTTGAAAATGGTGGGATTTTGCTTTACAAATATTTCTGTGAGGTTCAACACAAGAAGAGCTTTTGAAATTCTGGAGCCTTGACTGAAATAAAAACTGTGAAGAAGTAAAAATCCTGGGGGTGAAAAGCTGCAGTTGCAAAAGAAACAAAGCAAAACATTCGTGAGGTGCCGGTGCCCACACTGCCAAGATGGCTCGTGTTGGTGGAAGTATTGTGCGCGTGCACTGCAGTCAGACGCAAAGAAGTAAATCCGATCATTTCTCCAGCTCCCCGTGGAGCCGGAGTTCGGGGGGCTGAGATGCCGCCTCAAGGTCTGCCATGAATTAGTGACACGTTGGGAAAGAGAAGCAGCAAATCCTAAGTCTAAGTCCAGTGTTCTTTTGCCCTCAAACTGCTATAAACGTGACAAATTATCTTATTAGTTTTGCCTAGTTCAGCATTTCCTCAAGTGTGGGATGTTAATAGGTGTTACATGAAATAATAGTTTCATGGTCAAATGAGTATAGAAAACGATGTTAAATAAAATTAAATACATTTCTTCATTTCAGGCTTCTCTGAACCTTTAATATGTTAATATATATTGGGACTCTCCAAGAGGGAAATCAAATACACAGCAGTTCCCAAAGTTACTTGACTAGAGAAATTTCTTTCACACGGAAGACATTTTGAGAAGTTCTGGTGTCTTGATAAATGGAGTCAAGGAACTGGTAGGAACAATAATTCAACTTCGATGCTTCGAACGATGAGGTGAACAAAAAGACTCTAAATAGATCTGAGTAGAATTAGAAAGCCAGCAACGATGGCGAATTGCGTCAGGCGAGCAATGCAAGCCTAACCACCTAACAGAAGCAGTGAAGGGAGGCGCCCAGCGCATGCTCCAGAGCAGAGCTGGGGCTGGTGGCAGACCCTGGCATCTCACAGGCTAAATAGATCTGAGTAGAATTAGAAAGCCAGCAACGATGGCGAATTGCGTCCGGCGAGCAATGCAAGCCTAACCACCTAACAGAAGCAGTGAAGGGAGGCTCAGAGCAGAGCTGGGGCTGGTGGCAGACCCTGGCATCTCACAGCGACGTGACTTCTGCCAAGTAGACAGAGACAAAGGAGGGAGAAATCAGGGGGAAATGAGATGAAATTATCCCAGCATCTTTCTCTGTTTTCTCTTCAGCTGTTGAACCAATCTGACCCAAAGCCAGCTAGCCACAAATCCTCGAAGAGGATTCCTGGTAGTTTCACTGCCCTAGATGCCTTGCGCGCGTTAATTGCTTCCTTAAATTTCAGTACAGTCCTACAATGTAAGAACCGTGCCCATTTACAAGTGGAACAGACACAGCTAGCAAAGCTAGTGAGAGATGGATTCAGCCCCAGGTTTATCTGTCTGCCTCCCATTTTACCACATTGCTGAGCCAGAAAATATCAGACTTTTAATGAAAGCTTGAAGAACGCACAGAAGGAATTTTTCATCTTCGATTTTCAGCAATTTCATCTTATCGCTAACATGGTTAATCCTCTAACAGAGTGAATAAGTTTAATTTGGAGGGAGCCCCCACCACTACCACTGCAGGAGCAAAAGGCCTCATTACATTCAACTCTGCAACCCTAGACCTTGCTCAGCCCAGTTCTCAGCTGAGCTAGTGTTTGTCAGATAAAACAAAATTGTGGAATGAACGCATGCATGAGTGAATGGATGGGTGAGGGAACTGTACATCAGCATTCCAAGGAGGTTTTCTTGGACTTCTGTTGGAATGGAGTTGGCTTCTCGATCTGTTTTTAAATGTCCTGGCTTATTGGAAATGGGAACGTTTCCATGCTGAGCATCTGCTCCTGCTTTATTTCTTGGATGGCTGTGATACCTCTCTCCTTACACCCCTTAATACACACATCAAACACACATGTGTGTGCATATACATGGGGTGTCTTTGTGCCTCTACGTTTCCCATACCAATCCCTTCTTTTTGGAGCCACCAGGACTATAAGAACAATCTTTATGTGACCAAAGATTTCCAAATCCTATGCCAAGTCTTGTCCATCTCCCTCAGAATCCTGTGGTAGCTCCATATTGCTCATTAGCTTAAAATGTATCCTTCTAATTTAGTTGAAGATTACATTTGCACCCCCATTCCAATTTTCTATAGCTCCACCTACCCTTACATAACCAACCGTTCCAGAAGGGATTCTCACATCCAGCCATGCTGGATTTCTTTAGCTGCTGTTCTCATTCTTCCTTCCACATGTTTACACATGTTCCGCCGTGTCTTTTCTCCTTACAATCATCCATCCATCCATTCATTCAATCTCTAATTCACTGAGCTCTTGATATATACTGAGCTCATAATGTTGAAGCGATACCAAGGCAAATACAGCTTGGTCCCTCAGCAGTGAATACCCCTTCACAGGAACCTCAGTGGATGCCTAGGGAGGTTTTCTCCAGATACTAACTCCCTGAGACATTATTTAATCCCAAGTGGGTAGCCTTAAATGCAGGTACACACAAGCATCACTAAATGGACTCAGTGCATTATGCACGTGTGTGTGCATGTGTGTATAAAAATAATAAATAAGAAGGCAAGAAATTGAGAGGGGAAGGGAGGAGGATATGGCACAAGTTGAAGGGGGGACCGGGGAGTGGAAACAAAGCAAATACAATATTCATATATGAAATTATCAAATGAAATAAAAGTTTTTAAAAGATATAATGCTGAATGTCACAACATAAGCTCAAACTAAAGGAGAGGGCCAGACTGCAGCATCCCCAGGAGTCCAGAAACAAGATCTCCTACAAGGTGTCTATACATAGTTGAAGCCCAATAAATGTTTATTGAATGAATGCCTGAATGAGGTAACATTTTTTTTACAAAGTTTTAAAGAATGTTTACCTGTGTCATTCAAGGTCAGCTCATGTCCTTCCTACTGTGAAATGCTCTTAAAGTTCTCGGAGTGTGCAATCTAACATGCTGTCTTGAATCTATCTTTATTTTATCTTTTCAGTGATAGAACACCTAATAACCCAGACTTTTTACCTACAGTTCTTTTTATTTTTTTTCTCCATGTATGACCTGTCGTGGTGTTGAATAGTCCATAAATGTGATAAAATGGTTGTGATGCCATTGGATTGACTCTAACAGAACTGGCATATTTGTATAGGAGCATCCAAGTGGAAATGAGAAGTTTCAATTGCACTTTAGGGTTGATGGTATGGCTCCGTCCTGGGAAAGCATCCCAATCAGTGCTTATCAAGCATTACAGATGACCCAGACTTCATGTACAATGCAGATTGTAGCTCTAAAGAGTGGCACTCAGGATTCTAAGATGCTCCTAAGTGGTAATGAGATTGCCAGCCCTGGGGCCACACTTTGAGTAACAAAGGGCTGGAGGAATGGACGATGGAAAAAAATGACATTCCGTGAGTCTCTTTGTAGTTTAGGCAGGCACTGCACGAGGGTCCTTGAATGCATTAACTCGTTCACTTCAAATTAGAATAATAGACTTGCTACACATTCATACATCCAAGGAAAAGTTTTAATATACACATTCAAGGACCCACTCCTAGAGTTGCCAATTCAGAAGGCTTAGAACACAAATAGGAATATCATCATTTTTTTAAAGTTTTGTTTATTTTTATGTTATGTGTATGAGTGTTTTGTATGTATATATGTAAATGCACTCATGCATGCAAAACCCACAGAGGTCAAAAGAGAACTTTGGATCCCCTAGAACTGGAATTATAGATGGTTGTTAGCGGTCATGTGAGTGATGGGAGCTGAACCTGGGTCCTCTGCAAGAGTAGCCAGTCTCTTAACTGCTGAGCAATCTCTCAGCCCCAAGAGTACCATCATTTTTAAAGAAATTCCGAAGTAAGTCTGATACATGGTTGAGGTGGAGGTCTAAGAATGGCCTGGTCCATTCCTGGTCAATGTTGTGCCCTACCACTCTGAATCCATCCCATTATGTGGCAAACAGAGATTTTTCTGGGGTGAGGAGTCTATATTAAGCAGTGGTTTCTATGGCTTGTGCCTGAAAAATAAGTCAAGTAGATCTCAAGGATGAGAAGCAGTCCATGTGGACTGTTACATGCTTAAACATGGAAGTGTCATGTGAGAGGGAGTACTGGTGGCCTTAAACAGTCCCTAACTGACACCAGCAAGAAAATAAGACCTTAATCCTACAGTTGTATGGGTTGAATTCTGCCAATTATTGGGAGTAGCTTGAAAGCGAATTCTTTCCCAAAGCCTATGTTTAAGAGCCTAGCCCAGCCTAGCCAATACCTTGAGTTTGCCCTTGTGAGATGTTAAGCAAAAAAATCCAATGAGATCTATTTAGAATGAATCCATAAGCATTGCTTTAAGCTTATAACTTTATAGTAATTTGTCATGCAGAAATTGAAATTTCTTGTGTGTACATGAGTTGGTTTGGCCACAGTTCTATTAGGTACTATGATCCTCCTCAGCTCTCATTCCTAAGCATATTGTTCCCACATTACAAATGAGACTTAGGGGCCTTAGATCCTTTTCCAGAGTCTCACATCTAGTGAGAAAACTGTAATTTGAACATATGAAGCTATAGAAGAAAGACTTCAGTGAGTAGACATTGAGAAAATGAATTCTATTTCTTTTATATGGCTACAGAAATTGCAAGCACTGATCTGTACCTTGACAAATAGTTGAGTCTGAGCAGGTAAGATAAAGTCGTTTTTTCTGACTTAAAATAGCTGGGATTCATGGGATAGAGGTGTCCTCGCAGTCCAGTGTTCCCGATGGTGGTTCTGAAGGTTGGTACAACAACCAGGATGTCGGGCCTGGGGCAAATGCTGAGCTTGCTCCTTAGCCAGCATCTTATAAGCTTCTAGTTCACTAGAGATGAAAAGAAGAGGTAAGATCCAACCATCCACCCACACGTCCATCCATGCATGGACCCATCCATCTATCCATCCACCCATCTATCTTGCCTGTCTGCCAACTTACATAGGTCCTAAGCTTCTGCTATGTTCTCAGTAGGATATGGAAGCGATGAGGTTTCATCAGACCATAGATTTGTCATAAATTTTTTTCTTTTAAGAAAAAATAAAAACCTGCCCTTCATTGTGATATTTGAAAAAAAGTTTTAAATTATATTACCCTCTTTGCACAGGCATGTTCCAAAGGCGTGTCATAGAAATTCTACAGAAATACATCCAGGAATAAATTACTGAGCTCTTTCAAGTAGAGACTGCACTGGGTTCACTTCGTATCATTTGTACACATTGCGTACTTTCTTCATGCTACGCAGGGAGGCAAAGATACAAGGCAAATAAAGAAAAGCCCTTATGCTTAATGTCCAGCACAGGTGGACAAAGTCAGCTAAGAATAGAAGCACACTTAATGTGCAGAGTACTCTGGGAGAAACGCATGCCCCCACCCTTAAACTCCCATTTTTGGAACTATAACCCCAAAGCCAGAGAATTATACAAGTAGATTTTTCTGCTGCGTTGAATTTTTCTTATTTAATCTGCTTATATAGCCCTCACTTCCCATTTCTACAGCTGCTCCTTGAGGAGTTTTGATGAACTGGAGGACAGAAAGCCTATCTGTATGTAAAGAAGCTGAGGTACTCCGCAGTGCCTTTTGGATTTTCCCTCTGACAAGTGGTTGGCATCTGCTAGCAACACTTCTTTTCTTGAGCATTGTAACATTGCCAGACTGAGAACTGAGCTTTGAAAAAGGAGATGGAGCTGTTAACAAATGCCTTTGTTATCTCTGGAATTGATTATTGTACAGTGGTTCACAGAAAAAAAAATTTGATGTGTATCTTGTCTCAATATTTACCAGCTCCTCCCAGGAAATATTGTGCTAAGAGAAATTCCCTGCAGTACAACAAATGTCAACTTGCCTATGATAACTGGTGCGATTCACCAATTGACTGCCCTTTTCCCATCTGTGGAAACAGTATGATAAGACCCCTGGAAAAAAATTTGCAATAAACACTTGGAGATCTTTTGAACTTCTGGCTGTTTGGGAGGGGGGAATATAGTTTCCTGATCCTCTTTTGTTTGAGAAGTGCTCATTGAAACGATCGATGTGCCAAGCCCTTTTCTGGCCCGTTAGAATATGCTAATGAATGAAACAAGACAGAAAGACTGCCATGAAGATTATGTTTGGTAGGAGAGAAGAAGAGGAAGACTTTACAAGCAATTCCAGCACTCGATGACAAGCCAAGATTGCAGAGCCAAGTGCTGTGACAGTAGCGCAGGAGACAAAGACAAAGGTAGCCGCTTTGAGGAAATGATTTTTAAAATAAAACCAAGGGAAACATAGGAGTTAGGGGTTATCCAGGCAATGGGCTAGGAGAGTGAAGACTAGAGAGGCACCGTGTTCACAGCAGAGAGCACAGCATGTGAGAAGGGGTCCACAGTTACAAGACAGCATAACAAATAACCTCAGGAAAGTGGCTTGACTTCTTAAAAGCCTCACTTTTCTTTCCCTAAAATGGGAATGATGATAAAAATATAGATTACAGTGTTGAGAGAAGGGTTAGTTCCTAGTAAACTTCAAGTTCAGTGTTGATTAGTAATTCTTCCTGGAATTCAGCTAGTATTTATGTACTTACTGAAGATGTAGAAAAGTTTCATAAAGACTGTAATGTAGGGTCTCTGTTTTCTCCCAGTTTTGTACATCAGGCTTCCTTCCCAGCTAGAATGTAACCTGCAAAGTATATAAGAAGCTTTCCCATGTAGATATGTAGGAAGCATTTGTCATTCACGGGTCTGTGTCTGATACACAACAATCAGGTCTCTGGAAACAAGTGCTACAACTTATTTGTTCCTGAGTCAACTCAGCCCAAAATAATCTCTCAATAAATGTGTCCTGAGTAATGAAGAGAATAGAAAATTTAGCTGTGCAATAAAGCAGAGTATGAGACAATCCCACTGAACCTTGTGCAGAGTCTAAGCAAAGCTCTTCAATGGGTCACTTATTTAGTAAGATATTACTATGCATGGGACCACAGGAAACTACTGTCCCAAGCCATCAAAGGTTTAGAGCATTAGGATAATAAAAGCACACTCATCCTAGATATTTTCTGTCTTGCCTCAGATAATACATTTTAGGCATCAATTTCTTCTCTATGTTCCCTGGAAGCAGCATGTGCAGTTAAACTGTGCTACACAATAGCAAAAGCCTAAGAATCCAAATATAAATCTTCATTACTTATTATTAAAATAATTATATGTTTACACTTTTTACAATGAGTATTTTAAAAGCATTTTAAATGTACCTAACAGAACAATAACCCTGAGACCTTCACTTGTTATTCTAAACTACACTATATTGTGTGTAACCAACTATCTTTAGTCCTGTTCTGAGGTGAGGTGAGGGTCAGCATGCGCCATGGGAGCTGTCCAGGGTACCACACTTGATTAAGTGGAGCTATTGGTATTCAGATCCTGAATTCTATACACCAGAGGATGAGTGCCTTTAAAGATAGGCTCTGAATCCCTTGCTACTTTTAGGTTGGGTTTGTCAAATATCTTCATTTTACATACGATATTGTATTCCATTCCTTTTCTCTAACATCCAGTGGCCATCCTCACTCCCATTTATCTGGATCCCACTCTCCTTTGATGGTTCTACTTGAGTTTGAACCCCTTCAAGGAACCTTCCTGAGTTTGTATGGCCAGAGTGATTGCATCTTCTCTGCACTCTACCCACATCCTCCCTGTTTGCATCTTGGTTTAGTGCCTTTTACACTATCATGCTATTTGCATCTAGATCCTCAGCTAATGACCAAACCATCAAATTTTAGACCTGGAAGCTCTCTTCCTTCAAATCTTAGCTTTGCACTCCTGACCTGTGTGTCCCTGTGCAGTTAGTTCATGTTGCTGTTTTTCAGTTTCTTCACTTAAAAAAGATAGGAACAGTAGTGCCCTCTCACAGAGCTGCTCTGCAGAGGAAATAAGTTAATATGCTCAACGCACCTGGTGGTTTTCTGGAGCCGAGCTATTTCCTTAGATCAGTAGTGAAAAGGGTAGAACTTGGTGCTCAAATGAAGCTGAATCTGAGGAAAGGAAGTGCTGGAGTTTTGTTTTATCCATATCCTTGGGGCTGCCTTCAACCTACCAGACTCTTAGGACCTTGAAAGAGCATAGTTTGGAAACTGCTGATTTACTCAACTTTCCTTATGCATTTAAAAAACAAAAACCCAGAAAGGTGGACTGAATTCTTTAAACTTACACAGCCATTATTTGACAGGGTGTTCTGAGTTTGGACCAGTGATTTTTATGTTTACATTCTGCAAGACAATGCTTTCCACCTTATATTTTATTTTTCCCCTCTCACTCTGCATAGTTTGATTCATCCATGAATATATAAACATGGCTAAGTCTAGTCCCTGCATGGAGCTCATGTGGAGGGAGTTGTGGAAACATAACGGGTAATTATGATGGAAGAGAAGGGGTGCAATATGGGGGATCACAGGGAGCATGGGGGAGGGATAATTAGTTCAGGCTTCAGCAAAATGGGGAAGGATGAGCAGTATGTAACAAAGCAAATTGCACAGTTAGGGGCAAACACACGGGGCAGGAAATAGCATAACACCTTCCAAGAACTGCAGACACATTCCTTCCCAGATGGAAAATGAAGTACAAGACAGGATATGGAGTGAGGTAAGGCTGGAGAGAAAGATGGGGTCACAGACTGGGGATAGGCTGAAGGGGGACATGTACCATTCTGTGAATAAATTATTTGTTTTATATACGTATATGTGTGTGTGTGTTGCCTGCATGTAAGTGCAAAGCCCAAGAAGACCAGAAGAGAGTGTCAGATACCTTAGAACTGGGGTTACAAATGATTGTTAGCTGCCATGTGGGTACTGGGATTCGAACCCAGGTCTTCAAGAGCAACCAGTACTCTTAACCACTAAGACATCTCTCCAGCCCTTGACTACATACTTTGAAGTCAAGGTTGATATGTGAGGGAAAAGAAAAAAACCTCACGTGTTTGAAGAGGCACTCAAACAGAATATCACCTAATGTATGTTTCTATCTTATAAAGTGATGGAATGGGAAAATCCTCCTCAACAATAAGCCAGGCAGAAGTGCTGAGTGTCAGCAAAACGAAGACATTGATCAATGGCTCTGTGTGTGGCTGTGCTACAGATGGGCCTTGATAAATCCAGGCCTGGCCGTGAGAAGAGTCACCAAGCACTGTGCAAAGCCACTTTAGGCATGCTTGTGTTCCATCTCTACCCGAGAATAAATGTTTGAAGTCAGAGCAGGTGAAAGTTCTGCAGGGCTTGAAGAAAAGACAGTGGATATGCTTCCCTCCAGCCAGACGGGGAGTCTACAGTGGAAGACAGACAGGCCTGGTGTATGCAGACTCTTCCCCAGTGTGGCCACAGGCTGGAGCGCATTCCCAAAGACAGAGCAGGGGACCTCTGTGGCTGTGACAAGGAGTCCTGGCAGTGGAGTCTATCTATTAGTGTCTCTGCTCCTCCCCTGCCGTTATATTAATATAATGAATTGCTCACAGGTGCATCAAATGTGGTTTAGATGATCACTGGGAGCTTTGTTACCCAAACAGGCCAAATCAGCAACAGCAGATGCTGCTGGTGAACAACGGTCCCGTAGCAAAAGTACAGAGCTTGAATTAATGAAGGTCAGAGCTCACATTTGGCCTTGACAGTCATCGAAGCTGTGGGTTCTGGCCCCCGTTCAACTCTTGCTTGCCAAGAAGTGCTTTTGCCTTCCCTTCTGTGGGGATAGGACCTCTAGGTGAGTTTTATAGCCTCTTACTTCCACTCCACAAATGAGTAGCACTCCCTTGGGTTGGGCCTTACCATGATTATGCAGGCCTTCCCCAGCACACAACTGCTCCCAAACAAAGGGAAAAATGAGGATTGATAGCCATTCTGTCATTCTTGCAAGGCCATGTGTCCTGCAGGGCTTTTATCCCCTGAAAGAAGGAACACCTTTCCTAAATTCTCAAAGTTACCATCTGCTCAGTAATCGTACACTTGCAATTTGGGGGGTGAGCATCTCTTACCAACCTTTATAAAGTTGTCTAGGAGATGCTGGTCATCTGGCAGATACAGTCTGTCCATCCCAAAGCTACCGTGTAAGGTAGGTGTAATATTAACAGTATTAGGGTCCCTGACTTACAGGTTTGAAAACTCAAAGTCAGAAAATTAAGCAAAACACTAACATTAACTCATAACAGAGCCATGATTTGACCAAAGAAAAGGAAACTTCTGCTTTCTCTGTTGATTTAAGTGCTGTGCTCATCTCTTCAACAATAGCCCTGGATCAGCAGTGGGAAGATCTGAGGTTGATCTTTGTTGTATGTATAGTAATTTGTTTGGCATCCTAGAGTAAGCATGATTCTGAACCTCTGCTTCCTCCACTGCAGACTGAGAGTTTCCCAGTGTGATTAATCTCCAAGCACTTCCTAGTTCTACAACCCAAAAGTCCAGTGGGTTTTTCCATTGGCTCATTGTTTCTGTTGGAGACCATTAAGAATATGCCAACTCCATATATTTTATAGGGTGATCTGGCAATACACACTCAACACTCCTGGCCTCCGTCTCTTACAGTCTTATCTTTCCATCTTTTGAGGTGGTCCTTGAGCCTTGGGTGCGAGGTCAATATAGATGTCCCATTTGTGGCTGAACATTCCACTAACACTTATTTTTTTTTTTAGCTTTGACCAGTTTTGAGTGCCTGTGTTAACTATGACCCACGTCACTAAGAAACTTCTCTGAGGAGGACTGACACACTAATCCATAAGCAAAAAAATACAAATTTAGAGCAGTTTGATACCATGTTCATTTAGTAAGATAATCATAGTAAGTTCATTCCTGGGGCCTGAGAGCCCCCAACCATGGGCTCTTAACCAGATTTACAGGGCCAGGCATGTGCTTCCTCCCATGTAGCAGGTCTTGAATCCAATTAGAAAGCAGTTGGTTACCCCCATAAAGTTTGAGCCACTATTGCACCCATGATGGTCATATCTTGTCATGCTGGTCATTACTGTGTTTACAGGGTTCACAGCTAGTTATAAAAGTAATGGTTTTCATAAAAATATTTAGAAGTTCAAAAAATTCCAAAGTAAAACACATTTAAATTTTGTTCCTTAAAGGTAATCTATCTTAAGATTTTGGGTCTTTTTCTGGCCTATGCTCAATTTGGGGTTTTGCTGTAATAGGAAGTCACTTTTACTCTTTAAATATTGATTATGCTTAGTTTTTTAGGTTATTGGATTTTAGGTCACACTTTTCTACATCATTAAAAGACATTTTTTTAAATTTTGTTTTTATTGAATTTTTGTGTATTTCATACAGAACACCTCAATCAATCTTAATCATCTTTATACCCCCATACCCACTGGCACCCTCCCATAGCCCCCCACTGGAATTTATATACTCTGTCATTTGTGTTAATTCCTGTTGTGTCAAGTTAGTGTCCCTAGATGGTCCTCAATGCAAATTCATCTATTGAGGTCTATTCAACTTGTCCCCCCACTGGAATTTATATACTCTGTCATTTGTGTTAATTCCTGTTGTGTGCAAATTCATCTATTGAGGTCTATTCAACTTATCTAGAGTCCCTTGCTTTGGGAAGATCAGCTCTTTCTCACCCAGCAGTAATCGGTTGCCAATATTTCTTCAGCTAAGATTGGGGTCTGTTGCCCATTTCCCCAGGTCTATTTTGAGTTTTTATCTGTTCTGAATTCATTAAAAGACTTATAAGCACATAATGTGTCAGTTATCCCGACTCACTATCTGTTCAATACTTAAATTTCTCCAATATATTGCTTATAATTCCAGCATAGTCTTTATAATGTATAAATCCTTGTCTTGTTTTTGAATGTTTGTCGGCCATAGAACCCCAGCACAGTAAAGTAGATAACTTTTCTATTAAGCCGCCTTCCTTTCTAATTAATGGGCTCAAAATTCTAATCATTCTGCAGTTTGCTTTTTTCTCACCACAGGTTTTTTTGCTTTTTTTTTAAAGCCCAGTTGGATCTTTGCATACTGCTTCAAGCAGCTGTCACTGCTCCTGTAGTTCTCGGTGAGGTCTGCCTACCGTCCTCCATCTTTCTCGTCTTCTCTCTCATTGTTTTCAATCATTGTTCTCCTTTTACCTTGTTCTCTCAGGGAATTTCCCAAACTGTTTCTCTCCATCATGGATCCAGCCTTCTGAGTGTCGGGTTTGTTTTCTGCTACTCGCATTGTAGAGCCCTGTTTCCTGCCACCTTTCAGCTGACATCCGTCTCTCCCTCTTCTCTGACTCCAGTTTCATGGAAGTCATTACTTTTAATTTTTGCATACAGCTGGAATGCAAAGTAGATTTCCGAAATTATTTCTTCCAAAAGTCTTCTAAATCTCTTGCCTCTTTTCTCACATCCTGTAGCAGTTTTTCACACCCCGTGGTGCTGTGCTTCCGTTTGTGTTCAACCTTTAAGAGATGATATATTGAGGTTTCATGGATAGCCCTTGACCCAAGTTTCTATTCACTGAGGCACTGACCAAACTCCAGTGAGAGATCTGCAGCTGAATGGGAGGAGCACTCAGAGCTCTGATTCCAGGTGTCATGTCCATCGAGTCTGGTGAGGGTTAAACCAGGATGGGCTCCTGAGCCTCTGGTCAGAAGAAGAGCATGTGAGCCACAGTCCTCAGGATTTACTGCTCCTCATCTCCTTCATCAACTCAATTTCACAATCTTACTTGCAGAAATAATGTATCTTTTGAGAATTCAATGACCTTCCATTAACATTTTTCTTTCTTTCTGATTCCATTTTTTGATTTGCCTTTTTAATTCTGGAAGAGGTTATAAAAGATAATTCTGGTATGGGAAGTGAGGAATGGTCCTCTGGGATCCACTTTCCTCTTTCAAAGATAGAACTCAGTTAGGAGAGGGATGTCTGCACAGTGGTCAAGTTGAAGCAGATCTGACATGGTGGAATCACAGCAGAGAGATCTGGAGGACTGAAGAAGCATTGTTCTCAGACCAGAAGTGCATCACACTGTTGGGGCATAGATTAGTTTTTACAGGGTCAAATAGTGAGTGAGTAATTCTTAAATCATGTGTTGCTATCTTTATTTATTTGTTTATATTTTTTGTGTTTTGCCTGTCCAGGAGAGCACATCATATTTCCTGAAGCTGGAGTTATGGATGATTGTTAGCCATCATTTGGGTGTTGGGAACCGAACCTTGTTCTCTGCAAGAGCAGCTAGTCAGCCAGTGCCAACTGAGTCATTTCTCCAGCCCCATGTGTTGCTATCTTGATACTGGCTATTTTTATGTTTTTTTGAAGATTTTCTATTTTCTATTTTTAAATTTATTTTTATTTTTTGAGAATTTCATACATGAGTATTTTATGTGCATTATTTCCATCCATCCCAGTCTCTCTCCATCTCCTCCCGCATCCTCCCCTCCCTCCTAATTTCTTATCCTCTTCTTTATTATTATCACACATACAAACATACATTTATAAACATGCATATACACACATATATATACATATATATACATATGCATATACATATATATAATCACCGAGTCCATTTATTGGTACTCATATGTACATGTGTTTAGAGTTACCCACCTGGGATTAGATAGCCTCTCAAGGAGCTAGTGCCTGGAGCAAACTGACTGTCTTGTAGCTCTTCTTCTTGAGGTGGAACCTTGTGAAATTTTCCCCATCCAAACTGGTATGTCAGCTGGCTATGCAGATCTTGTTAATCACCACACTGCGGTGATTTCATGAATGCAGCTTCCCTTTGTGTAGAATGTATTAACTAGCATTTGGTGTCTTGTCCCTGTGGTTCTAACAATCTTTCTAACTCTCACCCCCGTTTTTATTGGAAGATTGAAAACAACTTCTTACAACATTTCTTCCAATACTATTTTAAACCATAAACTGCTTGTTAAAATGTATCAATAGATTTGTTTTAATACTCAGCATATGCAAATACTAACATATCAAGCATTTTGCATATGAAATTCATGATTGTACTCTAATATGGGGCTCATTCCTGGTGATCAAATACCAATAAGCCACAAACATCTGCGATCTTTCTGAATACGATGGGCTTGATTTCTATGTCAGTCTTAATGTCTGTTAATAGTGAGAGATGCTGCATGTTTTCTGTAATCGTTAGCGATTTCTTCATTGAAAATTGAGTAGCTACTGGAAGCTTTGATTACCTTATGAGAGAAAATGTTGAAGAAACTGAATGTTTAACTTACAAAAGGGAAAAGTAAATTTCCCTGAGAGGTGATCTTCCAGGATTTGAAATCTACCATAACTAAGGGAATAAGCTGACTCTGTCGGTTCCTCGGATGAGAATGAAGACATGGATGGAGAATCAATGACAACTCGTGGACACTGTGGGGTGGGAGGACTTCTCATATTAGATTATAAACTTCTGAAGGATCCTACTGTGTTTTGAGCATTGCACTCACAGCATCAGCTACGGTGCCTTAGCCATCTTAGATTATCAGACTTCAACAAATGCTAGTCATTTTGTGACCATGAATTCAGGCAGAGAATGGGTCAGACTATGACAGTGATGCTCTGTAAGAAATTCCTGGCCTGAGAAAACTCATATACTGAAGCAGCTTACAGTTCTCTAAGGTCTGTGACCTCTGGGTCCCATCGAAAATGAGTCTGTCTTCTTCATCCCATATTCAGCAGGATCATGAATGCTACAACATGGTAGAGAGTATCAGGGTTGTACTTTCTAGTTCCAAGTTAGATGACTGCATCACCTTGGATTCCCTGTGCTGGTTAAACCGTGCTGACTGCAGTAGTTCAGCCTGGTGAATAGATTTTTAAAAAAGAATTTATTTAAGTTTAAACATAGTTCAAAAACAAGCAAAGTAAATGTGCTACATAGCTTCAGTTGTCAACTTGGTACACCAGGGTGGAGGGAATTTCTACTAAGGGATTTTCTCCATTGGACTGGCCTGTGGCCATGTCTAGTGAGCATTTTCTTGATTGTTGAGTGATGTGGAAGGGCCCAGCCTAGGGTGGGCAGTGCCACCCCTGGGAGGTAGCCCTGTGTTATATTAAAAAAAAAAAAAAAAAAAAACAAAAAAAAACAGGTTTAGCATGGACCACAGGAGCAAGCCAGTTTGCAACATACCTCCATAGTCTGTGCCCTGAGTTCCTGTCTTGGCATCCTCTGATGATGGGATATGAGCTATAGGCCAAATAGCCAAATAAACCCTTTATTCTCTGAGTTGGTTTTTGGTCAGTGCTTTTATCACAGCAAAAGAAAATGACTAGAATGGCAAACATTTGGTTTTGTCTTATCAACAGACACCCTTTCGAATCCACTTTCACACTGTGGCTTGAGGGATCTTTGCAAACTATGCTTTCATCTTCACATTCAACCCATCTCCACTCCTCCTCACAGCCTAAGGAAGTCTTAACTTTCGTGGCTGATTAAGACTAGAATCGGATTCTACCTCTTTAGATTTTGATGCTGCTAATTCCCAGGTGTGTGACCTTGGAAGGTCATATGTGTTTCAGTTTCCTTACCTGCTAATGCAGGATAATACATACATATTGAGTGGTCAGGGATATGAAAATTCGTTCTACAGAGCGCGTACACATCTGACGGAGATGTTAGCTGTTCTGTGGGCTGATCTCTTCATTGCTAGTCCTCACAGTGTCTTACATGCCAAATGGAACTGCTTAATGTGTGAAGCCCCCTGTCCATGCTTAGCATGGTCCTCAGCTTTGAGCACACTTTTCCTGCTGCTTGTAGTTCCCTTGGTTCCTACCTCAGAACTGTGATCCTTTTATAATTTAAATCTTAATTTGTCTCCTCCCCTCCCTTCTTGATTGTCTTCTCGCTGCTTAAGAACGTTATCTTCTCTCTTTTTTTTTAACATTTTATTTATTATTTTTATTTTATGTGTATGAGTATTATGACTGCATGTAGGTAAGTGCACCCGTGTTGTGCAATGCTCACGGAGGACAAAAGAGGCTGTCGGATCCCCTGGAAAGGAGTCACGGACAATTGTTAGCTGCCATGTGGGTGCTGGGATTCGAACCCGGGTCTTCTGCAAGAAGAGTCAATGCTCTTAACTGCTGAGCCATCTCTCCAGCCCCCTCTTTCTTTTCTTAACCAACTCTTGTTCTTTTCACATATCTTCAGAAAAGCATTTGCAGCACAAATTGAATTTTATTATAGTATGTATCTTTTACCAAATTTATCCTTAAAGCCAGATTTTGCTTATGTATTATTATAATACCTATGGGTCAGTTTAATTTTTACTGCATGATAGCCATGTACCAAGGATCTGCTGACTGACAGAGTGAATGGAAAATCGTGTTCTGAATCTGCAGAGTAAAAGTGGCTTTTCCTCAGATGCAGGGGGCTACTTATCTTGTTCAGCCAGTTGATGTCTTGGTTTCTGAAGACTTAGCTCACCCCTCTCATCACCTCACTTCCACACGATTGGGACTTGGCTCAGGAACTATAGGATACAAAGAACAGGAGCCCTAGTAACTCTCAGTCATTTGAGAGTTAGAAGAACAGACTACCGGCCAGGGCCAACCCCACTCTGAGCACCTTCAGGTTCACAGCAAGGGAACTTGACAGGACTGACAGGTGGATGAAATAAACTGGATGCAAGTGTGGGGGCCTGAGAGAAGCTGCTTCCAGAAGGATCCAAGAGCTAGTAGAGTTAAAGCGATTATCCTCTGAAAGACACCATTCCTAAACCTAATCAGTAGGATTTTGTGTTTCTTCTTTTATGCATATGGAAAAATAAAGAAGTCATGTCTACCATAAGCAGCTATAACATTTTTATAAGATAAACTACAAATACATACAATGCTACATAATGCACTTACATCTTAGGTTGTAATTAATGTGAATTATGCAAGATTTATATACAACGTGATTAGACTCCTCTAGCACACAATTTATGGTGGAATTAACAAGCTGATTAAATGAGAAAATCGATTTCTGTCATTATCCTTTTTTTGGGTTACATTTTTATTAAGACCGTATTTGAGGATTCAAAAAATTAGATTACAAAGTTGGAGTTGTGGTTCAAGGGGTTCTCTGCACTCTGTGACCACACAGATTAGCAAAGCTTATCGACTGCACTGTGTTTTCTGATAAGGCTCCGTAGGAAAAGTTTCAGTGAAGTGCATGAGGCTCCTATGGGTCAAAAACACAAACACATGGGTGATTCATGAACTAATCAGAATAGATATGTGTGTGTGTGTGTGTGTGTGTGTGTGTGTGTGCATGCACATGTGTGAATGTTTGTGGAGGCTAAAGACTGATGTGGGTAGTTTTCCTCGATTGCTCTCTGCCTTGTTTTTTGAGATAGGATCTCCCACTGAACTTGGAGCTTATAAATCGGCCTAAACTCGTTGTCCAGAGAGGCCCAGGGAACCTCCTGTCTCTACTTTCCCAGCTCTGGGATTACAGGTGGGTGCTGCCACACCTAGCTTTTTATGTGGGTTCTAAGGATCTGCATTTAGGGCCTCACCCTTGCGTGACAAGCGCTTTACTGACTGAGCCATCTCCCCAGCCCCAAAATACATTTTTCCCATGGCTTATTGCCCAGGAACTTGAGTCTTAAAAGTATTTCAGCAGGTTTTCTCAAAAATCAACACAGAAATTATTTATATGGCTAAATCTCCTTGCTCAAAATTTGAGAGGTGAAACTGAATGTGAACTGGGAATGGAATAATTCCTGGAACTCTTTCTCGTTCATTAAAAGAACACCCTCTGTGATATGATGGTAAATACAGTCGTAGCCTTCCAAGGCAACATGATTCTTGATGGTCCATGTCTGTCTCTCCTTGGGTTCTCTAGCTTTTCTCACCTCCTTCCTGTGGAACCAGCTCCTACATTCCACCGATTTGTTGCTGTGATATTTGGGTCTTTCCTTCCGTCCGCTCTCTTCCCCTTCTTCTTCCCTCCCTGCCTGCCTTTCTCGCCGCTTCTGTATTTCTTGCTTTGCTTAATCTCTATGCTGGTCTCTCTCATTTCTGCTGTACGTCCTTTCTTCCTTCTCGCTCACTCGTTCCTTTTCTTCCCACCTTTTTTCCCTTTCTCTCATGTTTGTCAAGTTCCTATTACAGGCCAGGCACTGAAGATGCAATGGTACACACAACAGTCTAAATATGACCTCCACTTGTGTTTCCTTCATAATGCAATAAGCTGTCTTCATTATACCATGTAAATCCTGGCACAAGGACAGTGCAAGTCTTAGAGAAAAAGGACTGGCTCAAAAGGGTGGTGCCATAAATATGACCTTCCCAACATTTTCAGGAGTTGTAGCTGTTTGAACAGGGACGTGAACGTGTTAAATCTGTTCGTTTGAGAGAGGTCTGTGGCCACTGGAGTGATAGAGGAGATGTTGTCCTGAAGATTGACCTCCAGCATTTACAGCTGTGGGTGCATTGTTTACCTTTCCTAAGCCTTCGTTTCCTCTCCTTTAGACAGAGTAGAGTGACTTTCAAACTTGTTGGGAAGAATTTCAGGAATCATGAATGTGCTTGGTTCACAATAGAGGGTCAAACCAAGCTCTCTTCTGACCCTCTCCCCCTTCCTCTCCCCCAGAGACTGATTTCTTTCCACAACAAGGAAGGAGCTACAACAGTAACTGGGTACACTGCCCCTGGGCTGTGGGCTTGATCATGTGGCCCAGAGTAATTGAATGGGTCTACACAGGAATGTCATTTCTAAACCACACATGGTGAAGACTCTTGTAATGTGCTGGCGTTCTGTTTGCTGAAAACAGACTGTCCTGACATTTGAAAGTCTGCTTCAATGTAAACTTCAAGTTTTTCCCTCTAGGAAAGTGAAGTCTTTGGGAGGAGGGAATCAGTGCAGGTGGGAAGTCATGACTTTAGGGAAATGTCTATCTTCACAGCATCCATTCTATGCCAGAGGAACACGGGACCCTGAGAGGCCAAGGTAAGTTCTGATCTCTCCAGGACTAGCTGTGGAGTGTGCTGATCCTGATTTTGATGTTCCACACTGAATGAATCCTAACATCACAGTGGACTGATGGGAAGATTGCTGAGACTAGGCATTCATTTTCTGCTGTATGGAATCCTTAGGCTTTGTGGTTGAGTTTCCTCTTTGTCCCACTATGCCATGATCTCCCAAACCACCATCCCTCATCTCAGATACTTTAACTGTGTTGTTATAAGCAATATGATTTGGATTAGGAATTTTTCCAAAGACTTGTATGTTGAAGGTGTGGTCCCTAGCGGGTGGCACTATTGAAAGCTGCCTGAATCCTAATTGCTATCCCTACCGAAAGGATTACCCCATTGATGAGATCATAGCTGAAGCAGCTCTCAGGATGAGAGGCCTGGTTGAAGAAATAAGTAACTGAAGGTATGCCTAGCCCCTTCCCCTGCTTTGGGTCCCAGAAATGAAGCCAGCCAACCATGGACTGAAATCCCTGAAACAGAGTCAAAACCCATCTTTCCTCCTTTTAAGTTGTTTTTCTCAGGCACCTGGACACAATGACTAAAAGCTGACAGATGGTGAATAGGAACAGTCAGAGTGACTCAGTATTTTAGAGCTAGAAATCCTTCTATAAACCATGTTGAGCCCACAGTGTGGAAATTCAGCCTTGGTTTAAAAGTGAGACATTTGACCAAGTCAACACCCTCCTTGCATTCCTAAAGGCTTCCATCCATGTGTCTTCTTTCTACCTCAGAAGGTGTGAACACAGGCTGAACTAGCAGATCTTGTGTTTAATTCTTGGCTCTGCTGCTTTCTCTCCTATGTGACCTTGACCACTAAGTTCTTTTTTCTGTATCACAATTTCCTCATCCATAAAATGGGGGCGACAGTAATGTGTTGCTGTGATGATCCAACAAGTCAAAACATTTGCAATATTGAGAACAATGCCTGGCACACAGCAAGGGCTGAGTGAATAATAGGATTGCTGTGAGTCATGAGCAACACAGGACCAAGTTCACAATCTGGATTCATGTCTGCAACCAAGGCCTATAAGTGTATGTTCTTGTTACAGACTTAGATATTCTTAGTCTCCAGTTTTCCACCTGAGCAATAGAGATAATTATCAGGACTCCCACCGTCAGAAAAGCCATGTAGGTAACCAAGGCTGGTTGTTCAGTGCCAGCCATGGCTAGCTGTGCTGACAGCTAAAGCTACTGTCTCAGGATCCAACTCTAAACCTATGCACATAGGTTAGAGTCAGAGCTATGTAAAGTTACCCTAAAGTAACAGGAAGCCCCCACACTATCAATAAAGCTGGAGATGAACAAAGCCATCCAAGGGAGGCAGTTGGAGCAAGACAGTATAACCAGACATGATAGTAAACATCCCTGGTGCCCCTTCAGCACCACCCAGAATGAGGTGAGCCAAGCTCAAGGGAGTAAGGAAGTCAGAGCAAGACAACAGAACAAGACACAGGAGAAAGTGTCCATGGTGCCCCCTAAATAGTTGAAAGAGGGAGGAGTGGCAAGTTAGCTTAAGGTCCGGCACCACCTCATCCCACCTGCTGTGCTTAAATTCTGGTAGCAGCTTTGTGCCCTGAATAGAAACAGAGTATTGTAGTGTTTTCTCTATATAGCAGCTAGTGACTTAAGTTATCTCAATTCATTGAGGTTCAGCTTCCTTATCTTGAAAATCAAACATTCTGCTAATTTGGCTGTCTTAGAATACAATACCCTGGGTGTCCTACTGAGTCAACCATTATCACTAACCAACAGCTCCGTTCTCATCCTAAACCTTGAACTGGAATTCCAATGTATTTGTCTATCTCTTATGAGTCAATATTCCAAGGTTGATCTAAGACAGGTCAAGACTGATTTTACGGCTTCAAGTTTAGGAGTCAAATGTTGCTTAGGATGTTTAATTCCGAGCGAGTGCCACCGCACAAGACCTAGTGACAGTTAGCCAGTCTCTTTTCGCATAATGTTCTGGGAAAATCAGCTACCTTTCCAATTTCTGCAGGTGGCTGAGGGTCACATGCAGTCACAAACAGAGAGGGCTCCATGTAAACTATGAAGCCCTTTGTACAAGGAAGGCATGGTGTGGCTGTGGAGTAAGGTGCAGGAAGGAACCTCAGCCTCTGGATGCATAATGGACTGGATCTTCCAGAATTCCATGAGAGGCTAATGGCCCATCCCCCCACCAAAAGTTTTCCCTTCCGCCTACAAAAGAAAGAAACCTCATTCTTAATATCAAATCCTCCTGCTGTTCCGTGAAGGTCTGGAAACAGCAGGTGTAAGTGACTTTGAATTAAGACTGAACTCTCTGTGTCCTTCGCTTCTCCCTCAAATGTAGAATGATTTTCTAAGAATTTAATTATCTAAGAACACAGCATCAAAGCCGTTAGACCCTTGTTAGTGTTAATTCAAACTTAATGTGCATGAGATTTAGAGATCTTGGATACTAGGGGAATGATTTCAATTTAAATAGCTCACTTTGTCCTACACATCACAAAACATCTTTTAACATAGGTAATTTTTTAAAAATAGAATACCGTAACCTAGGTCTTTCCCACTAAAAAGGAGTCTCACTGTGAAGAAATCAGATGCTCTGTAAACCAGCAGGATGTAGTTGGAAGAACAAATACAGGCTTTAGTGCCTTAGAAACCTAAGTTTAAATCCAAGAGTTTCACCTTTTTCCAGTTGTCTGTGGGTAGAAGCTTAACTTCCTTGAACCTTAGTAAATTAACCTCTCAGCAAGGAAGGCAAGCTGAAGACAAAGGTCAGGTGGGGAGTTACAGAAGAGAGGAGTGCAGGCAGGGGCCTGTCTGGAAGCTGCTGGCCCTCCTGGAGGCTGGGGACTGGCATTAGTTGGCCCACAAGGTAGATGGTGGCAGGAAGGCTTTAGGCAGTCTACTCGCTTTCATGGGCTGCAGTTAAATCCTGGATAACATGCAATTAAGATACACCTTTTCTTTGGGAAATGCAACTGTTTAAGAAGCCTTTTATGGTAGAGGCAGAAGAGATGGCTCTGTGGTTAAGAGCTGTACTGACTTTGCAGAGAACCCAAGTTTAATCCTCAGCAACCATGTTGGGCATCTGGCAACTGTCTGTAACCCCTACTCCAAGGAATTCAGTCCCTTCTTCTGGCTGCCACAGTCACTGCACTCATGCACAAACACACGAAGATACATACACACACAGCTAGAAAAGCAAATAAATAAAAAGCCTTATGGTGTTCTATAGGAAGCATGTATCACACTTGATAATTGCGGGGTGAGTTGACGGCAGAAACTAGCCAATCCTACAGGACCACAATGAGTCCAAAATGTGGGATTAGTTCTGAGACAGTAATGATTTTGAAGAATATAACGGAATCAACTGTTCATTTTAATAAAAAACTATAGTTTTCACTAAGCTGAAATTCATTGTTTGAAAAGTATGAGATCATTTACAATTGTATCAACAAAGAAGACACATATATTTATAATTAATTTTGAACCTGTTGCCCAGGTTACACTCGTTTTATCTGTGGTTTGAAGTTCTTTTGAAGTTCCCACCACAGTGTAACAGTGGCCCTGTCCTGAAACCTTACACCTTACATCCTTTGATTGATATATATATATATATATCTTTATGCCTTCATTATCTGTGAGGGACAAGGGCAGAGAACACTACCCTTTTTATAAGCAACTTGGTCTCTTAAGAAATTGTGTGTTTTATTTATAAATCCACGGTGAAGTAATATGAAGTAAAATGTCCAAAAGAAAACGCAGAACTCTGAGATACATGAAAGATAGATAGATGATAGATAGATAGATAGATAGATAGATAGATAGATAGATAGATGATAGATGATGATAGATGACAGATAGATATATAGATAGATGATAGATAGGTAATAGGTGATAGATAAGTAGATAGATAGATGATAAGAAGGTAGGTATGTAGGTAGATAGATGATAGGTAGGTAGGTAGATGATAGGTAGATAGATAGATAGATAGATAGATAGATAGATGATAGATAGAGATAGATAGATGATAAGTAGGTAGATAGATATCGATAGATATAGGTAGGTAAATAGATATAGATAGATAGGTAGATAGATAATAGATAGACAGACAGATGATAGATATATAGATGATAGACAGATAGATAATAGCTAGATAGATAATTAGATAGATAGATAGATAGATAGATAGATGATAGATAGGTGATAGATAGGTGATAGATAAGTAGATAGATAGATGATAGATAGATAGATATATAGATGATAGATAGATAGATAGGTGATAGGTGATAGATAAGTAGATAGATAGATAGATAGATAGATAGATAGATAGATAGATAGATATATGATAGATAGGTGATAGATAAGTAGATAGAGAGATAATAGATGATAGATAGAAGATAGATAGATAGATAGATAGATAGATAGATACATAGATAGATAGATACATAGATAGATGATAGATAGCAAAGGGCCCAGGAAAGCTACCTTACTCATTAGGTAATTGCTTCCTTCATAACACCAGGTTTATTTGCACTGTGATTTCCTTAATTCAGGAACCAGTGGAACCCCTTCTTTACCTCTCATCTATCAAAAAGTGCTGTGTGACTTTTCCTAAGGAGATGTGAACAAATGACTATTCACCCAAGTCAACAACAACAGATCAAAGAAACTATTCCACCCAAGTCTAGCTCTGTGACCCAGTGAGATTTTTAGTCTTACTGACAGACGTATGGGTGAGTGGTCACTTAGAGAAGATGGATGACACAAAGGCAGCTGCATCCCCACCCTGGCATGGGTGATCACTTACAAAGCTCTGGAATTCCTTGCATGACTTTCAGGCAGCTTTACAGGATACAGGAGAATCTCCTTTTCCCAGTGATTGTTACTACTTATCTAACCTAAGGGAGGGGGGCCTTGTGATTCTTGTAAACTTTAGGAACATCCTGAGCCTTGTAAGTTTTGTTTAGTTCATGATTCTTAACAGATCTCAATTGAGAGGCTACTGCAATACAACAAAAGTTCTATTTATAAAATAATGCCCTTGTTGGCCATTTGCACTTTAATGTGAATTTAAGGCAATGTAATCTCTTATACTAAGGGTGATAGCATAGCTGTCTTGTTGGCTATTATTTTGCCAGTGGTTACATTCAGAGCCTGCCATATATTTAATTCTCTAAATAATTCCAGAATTGATAGAACCAACTAAAAAGATATAGTAAGTGATGCCAATCAAATATGTTATATTTTCATAAGCTGGATTTAAAAATACAATAAATGGCATTTAAGAAGAGTTTTCCAACCACTGGTAAGATTGGTAACATGTTCTCTAAGGCTCCTGAATAATCCATTATCACTGAACCGCTCAAACTACTCAATTAATAAAATCATAAAGAGACTAAAGTCGTAAAGCAGAATACAGAGCCTCTAGTTGACATGGCAATATGAATCAAAGTTTCCTTGTTCTTATATTTTAATTTAGTGTGCATTTTTGTGATACTACAGAACAAGCTGTTTGTTTGACTTGTTCAAACATATTTATTACACTTTGAATTGTGGCGATGTTATAGTGGGATGATATGGGCCAGTGTGTCATAACATGGTGGGGAGGATCAACTGTCCCTCTTGTTTGACTCTCAGGATAACTACAGGACCCCTAAACAGTTGGAATAAAATGTTTAATCAAGACAAGTTAAAGTGATTGTTTCTTGGAAGGAATAAATTCCAGGTCAGTTCATAACACACACAAAACTTAGACGGTGGAACTGTAAGCCTAAAGTCAGAGTTGGTAAGATGAAGACCCAGCCAGCACTGGAGAGTGAAGTAGATGCAGTGATAGATGGGGTGATTGCTCAGTGGTTGAAGTACTTGTTGTGAAGGCAAGAGGACAGGAGTTAGGATCTCCAGAACCCACAAGGATGTTGGGTGGGCCTGGCAGCTCACCTATCATTCCAGCCTTAGAAAGTTGAGACAAGGGATCCCCAGAGCAAGAAGACTAGCAAGAGTATCCAAATCAGCAAGCTCAGGGTTGATGGAGAAACCTGCTCAGGAGGATTCCTGACAATAACGTAGAGCCTCTACACACATGTACACATATGTGCATGTGCACTTATCTGCACACATGTGCACCCCACACATGTGAATATGCTTATACACATATGCATATACCACAAACACACACATGAATAAAAAAGATTTGAGCCTGAGATAAATAATAATATAATCTCTCTTTCTCTCTCTCTCGTGTGTGTGTATGTGTGTGTGTGTGTGTGTGTGTGTATTTGTGTGTGTATTTGTGTGTGTGTGTGTGTGTGTGAGCATGAAGTAGCTGGATGGGGCAAATGAAGACCTAGCCAACATTTGGAGAGTGAAACAGATCTGAGCACTGGGGAGATGACTCGGTGGTTAAAGCATTGGTTATGAAAGAAAGAGGACTGGAGCTTGGATCCAGTTGTTGGTTTTATTTCATGCAGTGAAGCCTCAAATCAAATGGACACACTCTGCTGCATGAAAGCAGGAGCAGTGTCTCACTCAACCATTTGTCCTTTGTTGCTTAACAGAATAGATGCTCAATAAATATTTGTTGAATAATAAATCTATCAGAAGGGACAAATCTAGTGACTACATGTTCAATATAATAACTCAATACTTAAGTGTTATTAGTGACAGATTGGATTATTTTGGCTCTAACTCTTTGAGTTGCTGGAGGGATGTTTTTCATGAAAATGAGTGTGTTGTCTCATAGAGGAGTTTGTGTCGTTGCTTATCTAGTTTATTGTTTCTATTTTTTTTTTCCAAAAAGAAAGAACAACATCTAAATTAAACGCAGAGCTTCTCAATCAGTGCAGAAAGCCCGATGGCTAAATGCTAGTTTCTTGTCACTGTGACAAGATGCCTCACAATGAACAATGTGTGGAGGAATTTTTTTGGCCCATGGTTTCAGAGATTTCAATCCAGCTAACTGGTTCCGTGGCTGTGGGTCGTAATGAGGCAGAGCATGGCAGTGGTGGGAGGTGTGGCAGGGCAAAGCTGTTCACTTCCTGGCAGGCAGAAAACACAGGCTGACAGAGAAGGGGCAAAATGTCCAAAGGCACAGTCCAGATACCCTACTTCTTCTAGGTACGCCTCGCCTCATAGAAGTCCCACCACCTCCCAGCAGCACCACTGGGGACCGAGCCTTCTGTATACAGGCCTATGGGGGCATTTCATAGTCACGCCAAACTAAAGCACAGTGATGCACATGTGCACTCATGCGCACAGTGCAGATAGTGCCAAGCATGGTGTGCTGTTTACACTAACTAGTAACTTAATGGGAAATTTAGGGTTTGCCAAGACTCCCAGTAATGGAATGTCCCTAGTTTGAGTCTGGCTACAAAAAAAAAAAAAGCTACAAAGCTTCATTTTGACATTTTTACTGAAGTTGAAGTGATGGCAATTCTTTGCAGTTAAATGTTTAGGCAGAGATTTGATGAACACGGAGGTGTGGTTTTGTTGTTGTACTTATTGTTTTGTTAAATTTTTTGCTTGTTTTCTTTAATTTTTCCTTGAGAACGGATGCTGTGCCTCATCTTAGAAGGGTTTTGAGGAAGCAAGTGATGCAGGACTTTTCTTGCTGTTGTTATTTCATTCAGGAACTTGGAGCAAGTTTCCTAAAATGTTAATCATATCTAACCACTCCTGCAATAAGAGCCCTTCCTGGCTCCTCAGGACACTAAGTTACTTAAAGGAGTTCTGTCAGCATGGCGGCTGACTTTGGGACTCTGGATAAGAAGCACTGTGACAGCCTGGGCAAACGCTTACTCAGGAGGGCCAGACGACAGGTTAAAAGTCTTGGTTTTACCTGCAGGCCTGGGCAGCCCTGAAATGGCTTTGAAAAGGAGCCTGGTCTAATCATCTTTAGATTTCATGTTACCTAACTGTCATACAGTATTTTACTTGGGAACCTGGTTCCTTATTGATCTCTCTTTAAATAAAGCCCACTGGAGGAGTTAATCTTCTCCTAAAATCTAAGGGATGAACTGAGGTAGCAACTGAAAATTGAGCCCACATAAAGGGAAGTAGTTCCATCTCTGTGTGGCAGTGGCCAGCTGGCTGTCCAAACAATGGTCAATCTTCACAAGGGTTTCTCTCCTTGGAAGTCCTTTGTGAATTTTAAGTTGGTGAGTGGTATCACCAGAAAGGATGAAGTTGGGAAGGCCTATCAGTAGTATCCAGTAGGCCAGTGGCTTCAGAATGACCCTCTCCTCGGTGGAGGATTCCAGGCCTCTTGCAGGTTGCTCCCTCTCTCTGAGGAAGGAAATCGGAAGCACTTAACAGCTACCTCTGTTATAATACTCAAAGCACCGTTTTACAAAACTACTCGTTTATCTTTCTTTTGCCATTATTCTGAGTGATTTTTTTTAACAGAATGGGGTCTTCTATTCTTCTGCCACCAGTGCCTGGAGTGGTGTGTCCTTCCTGTGCAGGGTGTGCAGGTAAACCTCTCCAATGAGCACAAGAGTGATCACAATACGGACTTTGTAAATGGAGCTAGTCACAGCTGTTCAGAGAGCACTGGATTCCAAGTGAGATGTTTAAAGGTTTCTGTCCCTGGGATACTTAAGGGGACAGTGGGCAGGCTTAAACAGGTGTGGATATACAAGACTGCATCTGCAGTGGGGAGCTTGACTAAACAGCCTTCTGGATTCCTCCAGCCACAACTGACTTCTCCAGATTTAGTCACCAAAGCAAATAATATGCAGGTTCTAGAAATCACCATGCAGCTTATGCGTGGGTATGTGATGTGTGTGTGATGTGTGTGTGTGCATGAGCATTTGTGTGTGAGGGTGCAGGTACATATATGCCATGGCTCATATGTGGAGACCAGAGGACAGTTTTGGGTGCTGGCTTATATTGTGTAACAATGTCCTCCTAGGTAAAACCTTCCATCTTAGGGAAGCTTGTTAAAGAAACAGGATATTGGAGATGGAGAGATGGTACACTGGTTAAGAGCACTTTCTGCTCTACCTGGGTTCCGTTCCCAGCACCCCACAGAGGCTAACAAGAATCCTTAACTCCAGTTTCAGGGGATCTGATGCCCTCTTCTGGCCTCTGTGGGTATTGCATGCACATGGCACACATACATATAGGCAAAACATCCCTTCACATAAAATAAAAATAAAAACATCAAAAAAATAAAAATAAAAACATCAAAACATGTATTTTCATGTCTAGGATGTTGACAGGGAGAGGAAACAACAGAATGTTCTAAAGGGAGGTGAAACAGTCTATCCTGCAGGGATGTTCCATAAGCTCAGGAAGCAAACAACTCAGCAGCTTCAGAAAGTCCCTGGAATGGATTAGATCTACTCTACCCCTTCCTCTGCAAGCATATATAAGCTTCAAGGACTGCTGAGAGACACTCCCTGACCAGCTGCGCTGCCTAGGAAAAGCAAAGAGCAGCTGAGCTGTCTGGAAAGACACACTCCAGCCTGTTGAGTGGCCTGTAGGTTGTGCAGTGTGCTCCAGGTTTCTGGTTTTGTGAACTGTCACCCATGTTGGGATGGGCTTTCAGTGACACAGCTGTCTTTTAGTCATTTTTGTTTTTGCAAGTAACCCCTCACCCATTCTACTGTAAGTAACCTGAATAGATAGACTCACTGGTTGACCAAGTTGAAGTTTGGAAGTATCCTAAGTTTGGCCTGTCATTGGTTCCCTATCTGCATTAAGTAGACATTTGTTCACATCTCCCCAGGAATACTATCACATAACAGCTCATTCCACCTTGTTTGAGACACGGTCTCTCTTTTCGTAATTCGCTGCTAAATACACCAGGCTAGCTGGATTGAGCAAGCTTCCAGGAATTCTCTTGGCTATGCCTTCCATCTTACCAGGGGGACACAGGAATTACAGAATCACACTAGCAATCCTGTCTTTATGTGGGCTCTAAGAACTGGAACTCAGGACCTTACACTAGTATGACAAGCACTTTACCCATTGGGCCTTCTTCCCAACCCCAGCTTATTTTATAGACATGGACCAGTGGTGCATTTGGACTGAAGATAGACTATTGAGAGCACAATAACAACAAGCTATATACTGGAATTCATACTTTTAAATCTATGCCTTACTATCTTCAAAGGAAGGTGAGCAACATAAGATTTCATATGAAATAAATATAGATAGCCTGATTTCCAGAACTCACTTGTTCACTTCCACAGACAAAAAGATTGAATAAAGGCCTTTCTTTTGTGTCAACAGAGATAGATGCTGGGTTATTATTATTATTATTATTATTATTATTATTGCCATCAGCCATATACTGTGCATTAGCTTAAATCACAGTTGTTAGGGGCACCTCAAATGGCGTTTTCCTAAGTCAGAAATAAAGTGGGGAAAATCTTCCTTCTGAAATGAGTTGATTTATTCTAAGCATTTTAATATATTTTGGGTAAATTCTCAAATGAAGAAAATAAACTTCTATATATTTGAATGCTCAATAAACTACTATAATATTTGAATACCAGACATGAAATCATAATTAAATCAAGTAAAATCTATTAGTAAATATCTGTCTAACATTGATGTTCCCTCTTGGATTCCTTGGGATGTGAGTGGATAAAATTTTTTATCTTACAGTTCATGAGATTGCCTTCAATATTTATTTCATTTTTAGTGCAGACCTACACATACTAACTAGTTTAACAACAATGAAAGCTGATGTCTTTGAAAATAGATAGCAGCAGCCTACCAATGGTTTTAATTAGAATGATGTGGTTGTATTTAGGAAAGATACCACAGTAGATGCCAATATGGAAATTGTATAAATAAATGCAACTTTTCTCGGCCTGAGTGACTTTGGGCTAGTTAGATAACCTTTCTCGATTCTACTATCTTTCTTTATGAAAGAAGGGAGTTGTCTAGCTTAATCTTTAACTTTCCTTTGCATATAATATAACCTCTAAAATGTTTAGTGCCTATTTTTTTAAAGAGTTCCAATTCAATACAAGTTAATAAATAATTTGAGCACTCCCTGATTCTTCACTGTGGTAAGTTCTGGTATATGATGCTGGATTGCTCTTCTTCAAATGCTTATTTCTTCATTCATTTAAGATATAGATACTGACCAGCATTCATACTATACAGAGGACGGAATACAGTCATTTCCTGAAGTTCTTGTAACAAGCCACCATATGTTTGGTCACTTAAGAGGTATTTATCCTCTCAGGCTCCTGCAGGTGTTGGCGCATCTGTGCTCCTCTGCCCATTTCTTACATTTTCTGTCCTCTGGTGGCCACAGCTGTTCCTTACCTTGTAGGCACATCATTCTCGACTCTATACGTGCAGTCACCTCGCCCCCTTCTATTCAATGGGTCTCCTCTCTGTGTGGTTATGTTTTAAGGACATGTGTAATAGGATTAAGGGCCCACACATAAAATCCAAGATTACACCCTCATTTCAATGTGGCAACTTAATTAGACTGGCAGACTCTTCTTGATAAAGGTAGCAGTCACAGACTCCAGGAGTTAGGATATGGATGTACATTTTGAGTCACCACCATTCAATCAACAACAGTGACTAAACAAACAAAAAATAACAAGCAACCCAAACATTCTTTTGTCCTTATGGATCTTAGAGTCCACTGGGGAAAATTGGAGTTTAAGTGATTATAAACTACAATTATATTTTGTATATAGTTATAAATACATAGATATAAATTATAACTAGGTCCATGAAGGAAATTATAAGATGCTTTGAAAGACTATAACCCAGAGACCTCATTAACGAGATGAGGTAGGTCAAACCTCTCTGCATAAGAGACACTTAAACCAATCATCAATGTGTATGTGTGGTGTGAGAATTTGAGGAAGTTCAGACCATGTCAAGCAACAGAACAATACTTACCAAATCCTGTGATAGGAACCTGGAGAACTGCCTGATGGCTATTAAGGCTTGAGTGTGCATACGGAGTCAGGAGAGGGTAAAGTGTGTTGATTCTAAGTCAGATCATAAAGGATACTAAAGGCTTTGTCAGAACACTAGAAACCTAAGAGCAAAGGGGAATCTTGAGTGTGTTTTAAATACAACTTTATCAGGAGCTGGATTTTTGTCTTTAAAATGTTACTGTGGGTAATATTTGGAATGTGTGTTATAGGGGAGTGAGAGACAAATAAGAAAGAAAATATTAGGTAACAGATGGCCGTGGTTTGTCCAGGGTAAAAGGTGGGAGATGACGGAAGATCATGGACTTGAGTCACATGTTGAAGACAAAACTGCCTGGCTTGGAAAAGAACTGGCTTTAGAGAAGTGAAGCAGAAGGAAGTTTCACGGATGACTTCCAATCTCTTGGAAGGGTGGGCATTACACAAATGATCACAGCAGGGGAATTCGTATTGTGATTAAGTAATACCAGTGAGATAAACACTAGGGTGCAGGGTCAGTAGAGTGCTCAAAAAGCTACATTTGTATTAGACATCAAGAGAGTTAGGCTGTTGTGTTAATTATTTTTCTTACTCTTGTGACAAAATAGCTGATAAAAGTTAACTTAGGAGAGTAACAGTTTATTTGGACTCCTGGTTTGAGGGAATATTTCATCAAGTGGGGGCATGAGGTGGCTGGTCACATTGTGTCCTCAGTCAGGAAGCAGAGATAGGTGAAAGCTGGTGCTCAGCTCACTTTCTCCTTTTTATTGAGTCCTAGACCCCAGTCCATGGGATGGTGTTGCCCACATTCAGAATGGGTCTTAAAACTCTCTAGTGATAACCCTCACAGACATGCCCAGAGGTTTGTCTCCTACATGATTTTAAATCCTCTCAAGTAGACAGGAGTAACCATCAGAGTAGGTGAAATGAACAGAACAAGCATTTCATTCAGAGGGAGAAGCTTAAACACCCAGACATGAAAGTACCTGGTGTGTTCCAGAAACAGGAAGGACCCAATGAAGGAAGACAGGAATGCTTGTGCTCCCAACAGCATCTCCTTTTCATGGTCATGTTTCTCATGGACTTTGGCCACAGTGGTATCTCAGTCCTTCTTGTGATCTGGGCATTTTTCCTACAAAGTCATTTGGATGGGATAGGATCATCCCAGATAAGTCCACACAACTAGGAACTACAGGCACATATGTCCCTAAGCCGCATAAATACCATGACTCACTAAAACCAGATATAGAAGGTCCCCCAATGACCAGCTATTCTCTTTTAGTATTTGACAGCATAAGTTAGCATTTTACCAGAAGCAATATTATATACCCATAATGCTCGCTTGACTATAGTTTTAAATAAGTGGCCTAGATTTCATGCTTTTCCTTTGTAGTGGTTCATGGGTGTGCTACGGCATGTAGTGGGGCAGGGAAGAAGGCGCACCTGCGTTCAGGGTGGGTCTGACACGCTACTCACCCTTTCTGCTCGCACAGTGATGTTTCTACTACAAACATTTAGTTCTGTTCTTCAAACGTTCAAAACCTTTTGGTATTTTCCAATCACCTGAAATAGCAGTTTCCAAAATAGTTTCCATAGATACATATGTGACAGTCATCTCTTGTGAGATCAGCTCTGTTCCACTGGTAATGCTTACAGTCATTAGCACTTCTGGGTGTGCCAACTGTACCTCTGTCCTTTCTCACTTAGGGAGGTGCAAGAGTACAAGAGTGTGAAGCCAGCCTTTTCCTAGGCTTGAGTCTGCTCTGTTATGATACACCACCAGGTCAACGTAAGAGAACACTGGGATTTTATGATCAGTAATTTGCAGGGAAGAGACTCTCATTCAAATATGAAGTAGATCCAGATGTCTCGGTGCTTGTCCAGCAGGAGTGTGAGTGCCAGAATTGGCAACAGTGATGCAGACTCTGTGTGCCTTTATGCTGAAATACGGGAGCTTATTATCCCACTGGTCATTTTTCTAGAGAGAGCTGAGAGACTCAAAAGAGAGACTCCACATGAATGACTGCTACCGCAAGGTCATATTCCAACAGCCACAGACTTACTAAGTTGCCACATGCTAAATAAAACAACAAATTTTTGGAACGTTCTTTTGTTTATCGATTAAGAGAGACCCTGAAATGAATGGTTGTCATTGTCCCAATTATTGCATCCAAGATGTGCAGCTGAGAGTCACAGAACTCTCCCAGGTTCACATCCCATAGTTTCAGGACTAAGGTTAGAAATGAGGCCGTACTTCCCAATGCTATAATGCTATACTCCACTGCCACTCACTTTTTATCCCAAAGCTTAAACACAACCACAGTGCTAACTGGGATAGAAAATGTGCTTCTAATGACTCAGAAGATACATGGGGAAAAGCAACACTTAGCAGGTTCCTCTGACTGTATCTGAGCTTCTAAGCCATATGATACAGGCAAGAACTCTGTTTTAGCATCTTTTAAGAACTTTCTCTACACCATACCCCTCGTCACCTGTCTTCCCTCTTTCGCTTTGTCATGCGTTTCCTGTGTCTCTTCACAAGCTCGGGCTAGACTGCAGTCGGGACAATCCTGATTGGAAGGAGATTCCATGTCTTCATGAAGTATTCCACACAGGCCTTCGATTGATGATGGCCGAAGGAGGCCAACAGTCACGTTGGCTGAATGGCCCTGGACACCACTGCTGCGGCAGATGTTGCATGCAGCTCTTTTTCTCTTCATTTATAAGGAGCTTAGCATCTACTCTGAGAGATTACAGTCTCAGGAGGGAGCTAACCATATAGAAAGTGGCTCCAACACATGGCAGGGATCAAGATTATAAGCAAGCAAGCATAGTGTAGAAAGGAAGGAAAGTAGAATGATCCAAAGAGGCTTCATTTAAACTTGACTGTGGGTCGGGAAAGACTGTGACAAGCCGACAAACGAGGATTGGAAAAGATGATCCCGGAGAAGGAAACAGCATGAGCAAAGCATGGAGGCAGATAAGCGATGGTGAGAAGGGCCCATGATCCGGTGGGGTTTAATCACGGCTATCCGAGCAGACTGCTAGGAGAGGCGGCGGAGAAGAGGAAGGAACTGATTCACTGTAGGCAACTTCTGGTCTCCATGAAATCCCAACCTCATTTCCTCTTCACTTCCATGGTCACTGTCATTGTGAACACCACCATGATGGAACCCGGTGCTTGTGAGGGAGCCTTTCACGATTTCCAAGTCACAGGTTCATTATATCTTTCAAACTTCTTTACCAAGTTGATGGCATGGTTTGGGTAGAAAACAAGAAAAAAACTGCATTTAATATAGGTGTAAATGCTGAAGGACTATGTTGGATCAGATTATTGTTAAGGTGATGCTGCATCTAAGCCACGACTCAGTGGTTTGACAGGGATGAGGTTTTCCATCTTGGCTTTGATCTCTTCCCTTTGGATCCTAAGCTGATCTTTGTGAGCTATATTCGATTCACATTCTTTCTTGTTTAAATTTGGGAAGAAGGTTGGGGCTGTAGCTCAGTAGTAGAACACTTGGTTAGCATGCCCAAGATGCTGGATATGATCCTCGGCACTGAAAGAAAAAAAATGGAAAAAGGCTGGAGAGATGGCTCAGTGGTTAGGATCACTGACTGCTCTTTCAGGGGATCAATTGGGATCATATGGGTTCAATTCTCAGCACCCACATTGTGGCTAACGACTGTCCATAACTCCAGTTTCAGCATATCTGACACCCTCTCCTGACCTCTGCGGGTGTTACACAACACAGGTGCACTTACATACATGTAGGCAATAGACTCATGCACATAAAATTTAAAAAATAACAAAGTATTTTTTTAAAAAAGAAAAAAAAGGAAAAAAAGGGTGAGCATTTTTGTCCTCTTCCCTGAGACTTATTGTGGCTGGACAAAGTTAACTTCTCTGCCAATCCTGACTCTTGGCCAACACGATGGAATATGTTGACTGACTGAGCCTGAGAGGTGTGCTCTAACTCAGAGTCAAGGGAAGAGTCAGCCTAGGGTACTACAGACTTCTTCAAATGGGAACTGAGGTTTGTAGGCAGGAGGCAATGGGGATAGCAGGAGTAGGGCAATGCCAAGGGAAGAAGGAGCACACGAGTGTCCCTTGTAGAAACTGTCCTTTTAATTCATTCTACAGTCGAAGAAACAGGCTCATGGCACTATTAGATGCACGAAGAGGAAATAGTTTCTTTTCTCTAAGGAGATCATAGATGTCATGAGAAAAAAATAACTCCACATGTTGTCATAAAGTCCAGAAGATGAGAGGAAGAAAGGATGCTTCTACTGGGATAGACGGTATACTCTGTGCCATAGACTGTGATAGACAGTATACTCTGTGCCATAGGCTGTGACCCTGAACCCTCCCAGGGGAAAATAGACATAACAGACTTTTCTTCATGGGGTTGTTGAGAGGATTCAATGAAACATTTACACACACCGATGACCCAGTACATTTCTGTTCATTATGTGTCCAACTCTTACCAAGCTGAGGGTATTCACTCTAAGAGATAGAATGACCTTATTAGCCATAGGAAAAGCCAAAGCCTTCTGATTCCAAGTCTGGCTCATTTCTCTTTCAGTATAATGTGTGCTTAATGAGAGCCTCAGCTCTCCATAGCAATGTCTTCCAGTTAACAGAATCTACACTGAGGGAACCTCACATGCAAATTATTATTAGCATAAAAATAGGTAATTATTATTTTTTAACATTTGCATCATCACAGATGATCTTTGTGTTAGGCATTCTTTCACAATGAATGACCGAACTAGAGGGATTGCGGTTCATTCAGAGGGTCATTCATTCTAAATAAGAAATTCACTTCCTGTCACTCATGTTACTTAATGCCAAAAGGAGAGTGACGACAGAGCCATGGTGAGGGCTGGAACGGAAGCTGGAAGTTGCCTAGCTCAACCTTTCAATTCATAGATGCGGGGAAAGAAATCAGAATGAGGAGGGGCACATCATTAATCAGTAACAGGGCTGGAACTAGAACACTTTCTCTTTACTTCTCTGCCTGGCTTCCCATGAAACCCTGATTGCTGACAACAGGACTCCTGTTTGCTTAGGAACTGCCCGACTGTTTAAAATACATTGTGGGTTTAAGGTATAAGGATGTGATAGAGATTCCCAAATGAAAGTGTATTAAGCATCCTTTACAAATTCCCATGTGCTGTATTAATTTTATCTTGATTACTCTGCAATGCACTTGTGGGAAAGGGGGATAGCTATCTGTCGATATTGAATGGTCTCATTTGAGTCCTGTCAATGTAAAGATAGGAACTAAAAACATTTTACATTAAAACAGAGCAAATTGCTTATGGTAACCATTGCATAATGACGGAACACAATGAAGAATTACAGTTCAAATTACTTATCAGGTCTCTTCCATTTTCTAAGTTTTTAAAGTAGAAAATTGCACAGTATAATTACAGTAAGTTAATTTGCATTCATATTACAATTCAATGAGCAATTACATTCTTTTTTATTTAAAAAAATATTTTATAAAGTGTGATTCGCATCAGTATGTTTCTAGAGAAGAGCGGTAATGTTTTCCTGTGAGGTTTTCATGCAAATTGAATGCTGCAACCTATATCTTCCAATATGAAACTGTGGGTTCCTCGTTGTCTGGGCAGGATGGGTGCAGAGGATTAACTAGGGCTTTGGAACGTATGGATGAGCACGCTTCAAAGCATAAGAAACAGCCAGGGTCTGGAAGGAGAGTCTAAGTTCTTAATGCTCAAGACCCCCTTCCCCATTCACTTTTACCATTGGAATCCAAATTTCTGTAAAGAATTCCTGCCAAGCCATCATTTAATCTATATGTGATAAAGTCCTATGCTAGGATATTCTTTGCCTTTTGATGACATCTGCTTCATCACCAGTCAGTGCGTCCATGCTACGGAGGGTGGATCTATTTTGATCTGAGCATTCATGTATTAATGTAATTTAGAGGATATGTTTTACACCCACTGCTGGGGTAGCACCATGCACGACAGAACTTTTTTTTTTTTTTTTTTTTTCAACATTCAGAACATAGTATTTTTTTTCAGAACTGGTATTTTTAGCATAAATATCTGAGTTATATCTGGGTTGGGCCATAATAAAGTAGTACACACAACAGTTGTAAGATCTGATTGACTGTTCCATTTTTTTTCTGTACCTGCTGTTCTTAATGATGTTAAAATTAAGGTAAAGGAAACATATATTAAGATACTCAAAACTTAAGAGAGGATGGACTGGTTTTGACAAAGGTTTTTTGCCTATATAAACACTGTGTTAAAGTATGTATAACATTCCATTATCCCAGAAATTCCTCGGACTCCTTTCATGGCAATCCCCCTCTATGAATGCAACTGATGTTCTAATTTTTTGCATTGTGGATTTGTTTTACCTGCTCTTGATTTTCATATAGATAGAATCATAACAACGGCCTCTTTTGGGTCTGCTTCTCTTCTTGCACTCTGTATGTTTTTAAGATTCATCTACATTGCTACCCGTCAGGAGCATACTTTATTTCCTGCTTAGTAGTATTTCACTGCATGAATATTTCATGATTTACTTAACCATTCTATTGTACATAAACTTTTAGATTGTTCCCAGTTTTACCTATTATGAATAAAGCTGCAGTAAATGTTCAAGTATGTGTGTGTGCATGTTTTGTTTCTCTTGGGTAAATATCTAAGAGAAATAAATCCTACAAGTGCCCATAAAGTAGGTGTTGGTGTAACTTGATAAGAAAGGGCCTGGGAGTTTTTCAGAGGTAAAATCATTTTACACTTTGGCCAGGACTATATGAGTGCTTTACAACCTCACCAAAGTTATTTACTATCATCTGACCTTTCAATTAAAGATTGTTTTTTTACTTCTGTGTTTGTGTGTGCATATGCACACGAGTGCAGGTGCCTGTGGAGGCCAGAAGAAGGCATTGGATCCATGAGAGCTGGAGCTATAGGCATTTGTGAACCACTTCAGTCCACTGCAAGGGCAATGCACGCTCTTAACCGCCGAGCCATCCCTCCAGCCCTAATAACACCTGGATTTTTAAACTGCAGCCATTTTAGTGAGTGTGAATTAATGCCTCACTCTTTTTATTCGTATGTTTCTCCTGATAAAAGATGAGTGTATCTTTTGCCTGTTGATTCGTGTGTTTTCTTTCATGAAGCATCTATTCAGATCTTCTGTCCATTAAAAAATGATCTTTTGTGGATTTCATACACGAGTGCACCGTTTTTATATCATTCCTCCCCTTCCTTCCTCCTCTTCAACTTGCCTATTGAGTACATTTAGTGTTGCTTCTATATGCTTGCGTTTAGGGCTGACCACTTGAAATTGGCTAACCTATTCGGGGCCGGGGTGTCCCTAAAGAGTAATTTTCCTCCCCTCAGTGGCCTCTGACTGCCTCCAGATCTTCACTGAGGGATCAGGCCCTGCAAAATTCCCCCCATCCACATCGACATGTGAGCTAGTGGTGTCATTATGCAGGGCTTGTTTAGATAACATTGTTGAGATTTCGTGGATACAGTATTCCTGTTATGTCCAGAAGACACTATTTTGCAACAGGTGTCCTGGTCTTCTGACTCTTAAAATCTTTCTGCCTTCTCTTCCCTGCGTTCCGCAAGTCTTAGGTATAGGTAGGTGTTGTGTTGTAGATGTACTAATTGAGGCTGGGGACTCCACACATAGTAACTTATTCTCTGCATTTTGATCAATTGTCACTCTGTAGTAGCCTCCATCTGCTGCAAAAAGAAGCTTCTTGGGGCAGGAGAGATGGCTTGGTGGCTAAGAGCACTGGTTACTCTTGCAGAAGACAAAGGTTTGATTCCCAGCACCCACAAGGTGGCTAATAACCATCCATAACTTGAGTTTCAGGCGATCTGATGCCCAATGCCCCCTTCCACCCTCCGAGGGCACTGCAAGACATGGGTGTGCTTACATACATGCAGGTATAACACTTATACACATAAAGTAAAAATAAATTTAGAAAAGAAGCTTCTTCGTTGAGGGGTGAGAACTACAATTTTATCTTGCCATAAGGATTGGGATTTAGAATACTCTTAGAGGCTCTATTGACTTAGGAAATGGCAATAGTAGATTTTCCTTCAGGGTCTGTGACTCTCCAGCCAGGGCTAGTAGGCTAGGTTTACAGTACCAGGCATGAATTCCCTCCTATTGAGAAGGCCATAAGTCCAATTAAGCTGTTGTTTACTCCAAAGATATTATTTGAGATTTTAATTTGA
>NW_008336313.1:600628-604010 GCF_000622305.1 Nannospalax galili | reverse complement strand
TAGGCTTCTGGCTTACTATTCAGTTTTCTTAGTATTGTATATTAATCATGAGTTTGAATTTTTAAGTCAGGTTTATCATTTTACGCTCGGTGATGTTTGCATCCCCTCTAAAGAAACTGAACACACTTCCAATTCATGAAGATATTGGGTTCTCTCCTGGAATGCTTTATTTTCAAGTCTAGGTTTGCTGTGTGCCCCAGACTAGCAGTAAACTTACGAGCCTCTTGTTTCAACCTCTTAAGTGGTGTAATTACAGGCATGCATCACTATGCCTGACATACCTAGAACTTTTACCATTTTAACTATACCTTTTTGTCCTTATATTGGTACAATGTGGGGTACAGCCTTTTTTTGTGATGGTGATTTACCAGACATTCTGGTAACGTGTCACCTAATTACACTGGCATCTTGGGAAGGAAAAACCCATCAAGTGACTCTTTCTATTTCTGGTTCTTATTCTGCTCTGTTGATGCGTTTGTTTATCTTTATTGCCTTTCTCATACTTGATTACACCACTTAGAACAAGCCATACAGTCAAGGAAGGGTGAGCCCTTAACTCTGTTCTATTTCCTTGAGATTGTCCTGGCTTCTCTAAGTCCCTTTTTATTCCCACACACATTTTAATATGGCTAGCTCCTTGAGAAAACGTGTTAGAATTTTTATTATAACTGTCTTAAATATATATTTCAACTTAGGGGGAGGCGCTGTTTTACCGATGCTGAATATTCTAAAGCATGAATACGGTATGCTCTCTTTGTTAGGTCTGCTTTGATTGCTTCTTACCCAGTCTGTGTAAGTTTTGGTGAACAAACCTTGTACAGTTTATGTTTAATCTACTCCTAAGCACTGTGCTTTGGACTACTGTAAGTAACATTTTATCTGGGCTGTTCTAATTATGAAGTGGGATAACACATAGGAAGTGCATAATATAAAATCTTGTTACTAGATAAAATGATTTTTGTTGAGAGTGAAGAAAACATCCAACAGGTCAAACTACCTTAAGCAGAAAAGGAAATGTCTTTACTCATATGACTGGAAAGCCTAGGGGAAGGTGGTTGCTGTCTTTAACAAGGCTAACCGAGACCCCTTAACACCACCCTCATAAATCTCTATTGTCCCACTCTTCCTCTTTCTATTCTCTTTTATCTTCACACACTGAGGCTTTCCTCAGGGAGCAGACTCTTATACCTGCAGGTTTAATTTCTTCCCAGTTTTGTGTTCAGCAGTAAGGAGAAAGCATCCTCTCGTGACCCCATGAAGAGTACACAGAGCATCCATTTAATCACTCCAACTTGGTATGTCCAAGAGTTGTATTTCACCAAGTCATCTGCCTATCCCTGGGCTGGAGGAAAGACGTCTCTACCAAAACTAGATGGGAAAAAAAAAAAAAAAAGACTGGGTGTGAGAACAGCTCACCAGTGAAATCTAGGTGTTGTTTCAGAAGGAACAATGATGTCTGAGAGGCAAATGGCACAAATCTATAATACCTTAAATACAAGCCACACACACCGGGTAGTGGGTTTATGCCATGCTGATTCCTCTCTGCTTCCAAAACTCCCTGGCATCAGAAACTAGCTCATTTTCGCTTATCTTTCCATCCATTCCTCTCTTTTTTTCACCAAGCACTAATATCACCTTAAGCTCCACTTTATGAGTGAAAAAATTGGGGGTTTGTATTGGAGCCTGAGAGCCCTTTGACAATCACTTAAACTCTCCACTTTATACTGTGCATTTAGCTACAAAGAGCAGGCTGGCCACACAGCTGTGATCTGGGTGCTGCTCCTCCATTTCTTCCTTGGAAATAAAAGGGATGCTCTTTACAGCTGCTGTAAACCAGAGTCAAGCTTAGTAACACTGCTACACCACCTCTCTCCCGAACCAAACAAGTCCAGGGTTGTGAAGGAAGGCCTTCTCTAGTTTGCGAAACCATGCAGAAGTGCTTTTACGTTGTCTTTTTGACCTCAGAAGAAAAGTAGCAATTGTATATTTTACTTGTGTCTACAGCATTCAAGAGAAATATCCAAAATGAACTTAAGAATTGCAAAAAGTTACTTCCTTTCTTCCTCCCTCCCTCCTCCCCTCCTTCCCTCCGTCCCTCCCTCCCTCCCTCCATTCCTTTTACCAAACCCTTTTACCTTCCCACCCAATTCCAAAGTCTTGCATGTAGTGAGCAAACCTCTGTGTAAGTGGCTTATGTATGCATCTCCAGGGTCAACTACAGCCTCACAGAGGTCTTTGCCAAACCTTCTTTCTCATACCCCTCCTTCTCTGACTGAAACTCTTGTATGATGCCTTTCCTTGCTTTATTCACCTAGCACTTAATATGCTTTGAAATGACCCCTTTATGCTATGAAATCCTCATAACCTCTTTTCCTGGGTTCAGTGCTCTGTTGATGTTCTCTTGGCATCTTGTACTTAGACCTATCAGAGTGCAATTGCAATTCTCAGTGCAATTTGATGGTATATTTGAGGGCAAGATTTTCTGTCCTCTCTGCTGATATCTAACATTGTACCTTATACAGAGTAAGCATTGTTTTTCTTTTTCTTTTTAAAACTTTTTTATTATTTTTATTGTATACATATATCCTAGTCTGTTTCTCCATTGCTGTGACAAAATACTCTGACCAGTATCAACTTGGGGAGGAAATGGTTTATTTAGCTTATGTATCCCAGGTCACAGTTCATCCGGGAGCCCAAGGTAGGAACTCAGGGCAGGAACCTGGAGGCAGGAGCTGGAGCACAGGCCATGGAGGATCACTGCTTACTGGCTTGCTCCCCTGGTCCTTGCTCGGCCTGCTTTCTTATGCAACACAGGCCCAACTGCCCAGGGGTGGCACCACCCACAGTGGGATGGGCCCTCCCACATCACTCAACAATCAAGATGTCCACAGACATGGCTACAGGCCAGTCCAATAGAGGCAATTCCACAATTGAGGCTTCCTCAACCCAGGTGTGTCAAGTTGACACTAAAGCTATCCAACACAGTATATTTGTGTATTGTCTGCATGTGAGTGCACCCATGTCGTGCAATGCTACTGAGGTCAGAAGAGGGCCTTGGATTCCCCCGTAACTGGAGTTAAGGACAGTTTGTAGCCACAATGTGGGTGCTGGGAATCGAACTGGGGTCCTCTGCAAGAGCAGTCAGTGCTCTTAACTGCTGAGCCATCTCTCCAGCCCCTTTCTTTTGTTTTTTAAACAAAGGAGTAGATCTTTTCTTTTCAGAATACAGAATTTGAGTGTGACATGAACTTATATAAAAAGAATACTAAAAGGCTTAATACAGCTTCTGTATTAACCTCTGAAATTTGATCCATTCTATACCAGTATCTTTTGTGTACATGATGCCTCTAATAAGCTTGATAGAAGTGTTTATGCTAAACAT
>NW_008336313.1:584803-600286 GCF_000622305.1 Nannospalax galili | reverse complement strand
GGTTTCTTTTTAAAAAATGCTTATTTATTTGCATTTTATGTGTATAAGTGTTTTGCTTGCATGTTATTTTATTCATATGAATGTTTTGCTTCCATGTATGTAAGTTTACCATGTGCCTGCAATACCCACGGAGACCAGAAGAGGGGGTTGGACCCCCTGGAACTGGAGTTACAGACAGTTGTTAGCTGCAATGTGGGTGCTGGGAATCGAACTGGGGTCCTCTGCAAGAGCAGTCAGTGTTCTTAACTGCTGAGCCATCTCTCCAGCCCCTTTCTTTTGTTTTTTAAACAAAGGAGTAGATCTTTTCTTTTCAGAATACAGAATTTGAGTGTGACATGAACTTATATAAAAAGAATACTAAAAGGCTTAATACAGCTTCTGTATTAACCTCTGAAATTTGATCCATTCTATACCAGTATCTTTTGTGTACATGATGCCTCTAATAAGCTTGATAGAAGTGTTTATGCTAAACATGATTTAAATTATATTAATATGAGAACTTTATATGTATAGAAACATATATAATTGCTACTGACCAATTAATAAATGGAAACTATTCCAAAGTGAAGCAAATGATTCAATTTACAATAGCATAAAAAAGAAGAAAACAGTCAAGAACAAGTTTAACCAAGCATGAATAATCTCTACTCTGAAAATCATAAGACAGTGATAAGAGAAATTAAAGAAGACCCAAATGGAAACTCATCCTGAGTGGAAAATTAATATTATTGTGTGTATTTTATCCAAAGCAACTTACAGATTCAGTGCAATTCCTTTTAAAATTCTAAAGATAGTTTTCATGGAATTTTTTTGCTTAAAAATCTCAAAAGTCATATGAAGTCATAAGAGAACTTGACTAGCTAAGAACACTCTTAATGCCAACCTGAACCAATCATGCTACTGATTTCAAAACACATTATAGAGATATGGCAATCAAAACAGTATGGTACCTTCATCAAAACTGATAATTTAGACCAACAGAAAAAAAACAACTGGCCTATAAACAAATGCATATCCTTCCTACTAATCTTTGACAAAGACACCAAGTACACACAGGGCAAAGGAAATGTCTACAATCACTGGCATTAGGATGACTGAATATGCTTTGACAGAAGAATGACACCACCCTCTTCTCTTTTGCCATATAAAAACCCGATATATATTTAAAACTTGAATATGAGACTTGACCCATTAAAAACTCAGACCAAAACTCCAGGAAGCTTCGCAGAGTCAAGAAAAGGTTAATAGAATGGAAAGAGAGCCCTTGGAGTGGGAACCATCTGACAAGGGCTCAGTGCCCAGGATATACAAGGAACTCATGCAACTTGTTGCAAAGAGGAGTCAGGTTGGTCACAAAATGGCAAAGGACCTGAATAGTCCCCACCTCTCACCCCAAGGAAACACATTAATGGCCAATGGGTGTATGAAAACTTCCAAGAACTGCAATTAAATACACAAGACGATCTGTCAGATTGATTAATATCAAAAAGTCAAATTACAACAATTATTGGTAAGGATGTAGAAAAGAGGGAACCCCTCTCTGTGTACTGCCCTTGGGATTGTAAGTTGATAAACCTATTTTAGAAAATGGTATGGAGCTCTTGAAAACAGTGTTTTGAATTACTGTATGGACTACCAATCTCATTTCCATGTATTTATCTCCAGAAAATGGACTGCTAATGTCAAGAAGACATATGGAGGAGTGGCTGGCTTAATGGTTAAGGGCATAGTCTCCCCTTCCAAAGAACTCAGGTTTGATTCCTAACATCTGAACTTTATGGGGCTGGAGAGATGGCTCAATGGTTAAGAGCACTAACTGCTCTTGCAGAGGACCTGGGTTCGATTCCCAGCACCCACATGGTGGTTGCAAACTGTCCTTAACTCCAGTTCCAGGGGAATCGGAAGCCCTCCTCTGACCTCTGAGGCATTGCACAACACGGGTGCACTCACTTGCATGCAAGTAATATACACATAAAATAAAAATAATATTTTTAAAAGAGAAGACATAATGAACTTCCTTGTTCATTATAGCATTTTTCACAATACAATCAATATACTGTGTTGACAGAGATACAGTTAAAGAATGTGTGTGTGTGTGTGTGTGTGTGTGTGTGTGTGTGTGTACTTGGTTAGTTTCTACAATGGAATATTATGAAGCCTTTAAAAAGAAAGAAATTGGGGCTGCGGAGATGGTTCAGTGGTTACTTGCTGCTCTTGTAAAGGACCAAGGTTCAGTTCCCAGCACCCACATGACAGCTAACAACAGTCAGTAACTCCACTTTCAGGATCCAATGCCCCCTTCTTTCCTCTGCAGGCTTTGCATGCACGTGGTACATATACACATGTATGTGTGTGTGTGTGTGTATATATATATATATATATATATATATGCAGACAAAACACTTGTACACATAAAATAAAACTAAAAATACATTTTATAAAGAAGGAAACCCTGCCATTTGTGACATGGACAAGACTCAACTACATTATACTACATGAAATAAGACAGACATAGCATAATCTCACAAATGTGTGGAGTCTAAATAAGGTTAAGGTCGTAAAATCAGAAAGTAGAATGGTGGTATCCAGGAGTTATAGGGTCAGGAAAATGGGAGGATTGATGTCAAAGAATCTGAATCTTTAGTTATGAGATGAGTAAATTCTAGAGGTGCCACATGTTGAGTTTGTTTAATAATAATGTATTATACACTTGGAATTTGCTAGGGAGTAGATCTGAAGTGTTCTCATCACACAGGCACACAATGACTATGTGAGGCGATGAATATGTGAACTAGTTTGGGTGTGGCAATCATTTCACAGTATATAGTATATTTATATATACACACGTGTGTGTGAAAATATCACACTGTACACCTTGAATATATATACTGTTGATTTACCAACTATCCCTCAGTAAAGCCATAAGAAAAGGAGAATCTCCATACTTTGAAGCCATTATACTCCAGCCAATGAGACATATCTTTGGAAAATTGTAAGAACAAACAGAATTTAAATAGTATACAATTCACTGAATGTGACACTCTGCACTTTCTTTGAGGGAGTGGTTATCACTCATAGGACTTATGATATGTGACCACTGGTTTTGCTTCCAGTCACGGCTGGATTCGAACAGCACTACATCACCTGCCCCTGTGCGTGCTTGACAATCGTGAGCAGAAGGAAGGTTTGTATGAAGTTCAGACTCTCCCCTTTTCGCCCATCTGTGTTACTCATGCCCATCCAGTCTCCATCCACTTGACTGAGCTCTTAACACAGAGCTTGATGTACAGAATGGCCCCATTGATGTCCTGAGTTAAAATGAAGTTTGAGGATTATCCTGGGAAGAGAACCAATATCTACCTCTTTGGAGTCAGCCATGGTCAGACTACTGTCTCATTTAAAGCTCATGGGAATCGCACAAGGGGGTATTCTCCCTTGCAGCTGGAGGGCTGAGAACATGGAACTACAGAGAAGTGACCCGTCAGAAGTGAAGAAGACCCACTGGTTTCAAAGTCCATGTTGTAAAGGTTACAAGGGTTGGTTATATTAGACACACTCTGAACTGTAACACAGTGAATAATATAAACAGCTTTGCTATTATTACTCTGCCATTTCTCAGAGTAGACTATGAAAGAACTTTTATTGCTATTTTCTTTATGCCACACTCAGTACAAATTGCAATGGTAGTTTTAAAGAACCACAGCAAAACTCTTAGATGAGGTATTTGTTGATGTTTAGTGAGGCAACAAAATAGTCCTTTAAGACTTGGTTCAGTTTCACCCTGAAGGCCCTTAGATCTGTGGTGGACAGCTTGTACACAGTGAGTCTGCGCATTGTTCTTTTTTCTGTCCTCCAATTAGAACAGCTGTGGCTTGCTGCCCCTGTTGGATTTCACAGGAATTTGCCCACCAGTTTCAAACCATGGTGGACTTTGTCCAACACTGAATAGTGACAGTTTTACATCCTTTTATGTTGTATAACTTGGTCAGCTCAGTGTCCTGATTCCCTTTTGTATCTGTAGCCACAATGACAACTGAAAACACAGCCGGAGGCAGGTGAATACCACACCTCAGGTGTTCGCTTCTCAAATACATGTAAATGGTGTGGAAGTTTCAAAGCTGTCCTTAAAGCATGGAGAACTTTAGAATTTAGTTTCTTTTTGGCAGAACTTATGAACACTGGGGCTTACGCTGGATCACCTGAGGTTGGACATTTGCCAGCCTGCAGAAGTGACTAGGTTGTCTCTAATCTCTTCCCCCAATTTTTGCCATGACTTGCCTGATTTCTCTCTGTTGCATTCAGACTCCAGTGTCTGTCTTTGTAGAGAAGAAATGTGATTTTTTTGGTCACAACTGTTTGCCCACTAGTCTGAACATCTCACAGGGTGTAGAACAGAACCTGGCGGCAACTTGTCTCACCCTTCAGAACTTTGTAAAATTTGAGTAGACTCAGTGGGATTTCCCCACCTTTGGATTGGCAGCCGCCGTGGAGGTGGACAGAAATCTCAGAACCTCCCTCTCACCTTGTGGGAAGTTTCTTCTGATCAACTTTTCCCCCAAGATTGCTTCCTGCCAATGACCTCACACATTTTTCTTGTCTCTATGTAAATTGCTATGTTTTCAGGAGGCTCCTGACAGCCAGGCTTGCAGGGCCTCCATTTGTACAGAAGCTGTTATTACAGAATAAGTGTAATGGCTCGTGAATTTTGTGGAAGAAGGGAGGGTCTCCAGATGACTTTCTTCGTACACCAGCCACAAACCTACTGGCTCCACAAGGAGTGCATTAGGCTAAATATTTTTAGCCCATTGACTTTGGAGGTAATAACCCTAAATGCTTCATTAAATTTTCATGGGTGAGTAACAGAAACTACCAGGAAAAAAATAAATAACCCCCCAAAACAAGCCCACCACATTAGCTTTATTATCACACAGCTGGAGGGCAGAAGTGTGGCCCTTAAAAGAATGAGTAAACTTTTAAAGGAAGTAGTGCGGTCTCCTCCTTTGCTCCTTACGCACCAAGCTCTAAGGGGCAGCATATGATTTCCTCCTTACCCACTTCCATCTAGTACTGGGGACTCAATATACCACGGGGGCGCTCATGGAAGTTGAACCAATCTCAACGTGGAAGAATTTCAGCCCCCCCCCCCACCGCCCCCTTTGGCGTTTCTGAGATCTTTGTAAGGTAGGGCCTGAAGTTCCAGGAGCCTTTTGCACAGTGCAGGTTCTGATTACATTCTAAGAATGGAGTAGGAAAACCAGGTTAAACTGGGGCCTACATACTCTCAAAAACATACAGATCGCTGCCAAGGAGTGATGAAATCACGACAGGTGCAAACCTTCCAGGTACTGGTATTCAGCCTTACCAGGGAAACTTAAATAAAAGCAGGGCCAAGATGAAGCTGGCCTTGGCCACTGATAGAGAGCGCCCCCTCCTGCCAAGGGGCGCGGGGGCAACAAGCTCTGGTCTTCGCCCATTCTACTTTGGGTATATGTGGTTCGAGAGGCTTGGATAAAAGCAGACCTTAAAGAAAAACGAAGGAGGACCGCGGGGGCTGCTGGAGGCCACCTTGCGACCCGCTGCTCTCCGCGGCTCCCACTCGCCGAGCCGCAGGGCGGGCACCCCGGCTGTCCCTGGGCTCCCGGCTCCGCTCCCGGGATGGAGAGCGAGCGCTCGGGCTCCAAAGGCGCGACAGCAAGCCGCGGCGCCCCCGTTCGCTCGCTCGCTGCTCTTCCTCCTCCTCGCCGCCGCTGCCGCCACCGCGACTCTGCTCAGCTGTCGGAGCGCGCTCGGGCGGTGCAGAGAGCGCCCCGGCGGCAGCGGGAGCTGTGAGGCCGACCGAGGAGCGCCGCAGGCAGCGGGGGCGGCAGGTGAGCGGCGCTGCGGGTGGGGCGGCGGGAGGAGGCGGGTCTGCGCACCGCACGGGCCGGGTCTCCTCCCCCTGCTCTGACGCGCGCCTGTGGCTTCCCGGGGAGGATGGACCCAGCTCGGCGCATGGCCGGGCTTCCCCGGGCCGGAGAGCTCGTCTGAGTGCAGCCGCCCGCCGGGCATGGGGAGCCGCGTCCAGGGCTGCTGCGGCAGCGGAGGAGGATGCTCCGGGGAGCCGAGGTGAGAGGCGCGGCGGGGGGCACGCGGCGGCCCCCAGTTGAGCGCGCGCCGGTGGCCCGCGGGGACCCAGCTCCGGCGAGCCCGGGTGGCTCCGCTGGAATTCGCGAGCCCGGGAATGGAGGACCGCTCTTCGGGCGCATCTCTCCGGAGTTTGGCTGGAGGAGCCTCGGGCAGGCGACTGCATCAGTTTCCTGTCTTCTGACACCACTTGCTTGGGAGGAGAGAGGCGATTCGGGCTTCTCCCTCCCCGGCCGCCTACTTGTGAACACGCGCGATCCTCTCCAGACTTGTCCACCCAAGACCCTCACCTGTCCCTCCGCCGGCCCCCCTGCATCCTTCTCCGTCCCGGGGTCCCGGCTCCCGCCATCCCGTGTATGCCTCCCTAGTGGCACCCGCAGACCAGACGTCTTCTCCCCTCCAAGAGCCCTATTCCTCACTTCTCTGCGTCCTGGCAGCGCTGCGGTTCCACCTCGACTGGGGTCCTTCGTCCCGCGTACCCGGCCCCTCGCTCTTCCGTTCGGTCCCCAAGCCCTCGGCCACCCGCCACCCCTCTGGCAGCCCGGCCTTTCCCACTCCACGCTCTGTAAATCGCGCAAGCTTGGGATTTTTCTTGCCGGGGAAACTTTGATTCCCCTTCGTTAGTCTCGTAAAAGGAGCCATAAGACGGGGTGTCGGCCGCCGAAACAACCGGAGCCAGGGAGCCCAGTGTGGCGTGGGGAGAGGTTGTGCGTGGGGCCGGGGGAAGGCGCTGGGCTAGTCTACAAAGTCCATTTCCAAGCCTGGCGGCACGCTGCCTTCGCTGGTTGTGTCCCACGGAGTATGATTGTGACCCCTGGTGGGAGGGTGCGTCTTTACTGCACTTTTTAAGGCTCTTTTTTCTATTTTTCTTTATTTTCCTATTTGTTTATGTATTCATTTATTTATTTAATCTTTGCCGGTGATCCTGGTGGACTGGGTGGGGACTACGTGGCGAACCGGTGACACTGGACTGCTGCGTGGCCTTCTCGCAGACCCTCCACACTGTTTCGCTCGTTGTAAACTATCCCCAGCCCCCAACTGCATCACACAAGTCTTCATTGTTGGGGGTCTGCCGGGTACTTCCGCCTGGGCTGGGAGAGTGAAGGAATGGGATGGGGGTGGGGAGCCGGGCGCGCTGGGCAACCGCCTGGCGCTGGGTGTCGGCGGGCGAAGTGGAGAGCGCCACTGCGCGGGCATCTGCGCGCTCTGATGTTTGTCTCTAAGGCTGGGTGCGTGCCCGCGTGGGTCGGTGCATGCGTGTGCGTTTGCAGTCGGCGCACGGCTGTGTTTAGCTCGGTGAGAGAGAGAGAGAAAAAGAGAGACAGAGACCGGAGTGGAGCGCTTACGGAAGCCAGAGCGCCGTTCTCTGCCCCCACCCCCACCCACCCGGAGGTGGTTGCCAGGGCAAGGCCTCCCCCGCCAGCCTTGGGTGGATAGAGCATCCTCGACATCGCCATCGCTTTCCTCCGGCTCTCCTCCCCTAACTAGCCCATTAGACGCACTTTCACAATGTTGATGGTTTTGAATAAAGGCCTTGTGGGGGTTCCGCTGACACGTCCAACACTTCCCATGTTTTCAAGTAATCACGTAAATTAAAGGTGGCTTACGTTCAGAAACCCCCTAATTATCCGGTTCACGTTTGTACATTTATGTGCCAATTATGGGTCTTCGGGAAATCCATAAAATTATAAACCATCCCCACCCCTTGAATTAGTACCCATTGTTTTTTATTATCTCCAAGAGGAGCAATTCTGGATGGAACCCTGAGTTGCCCAGGCAAAAAAAGAAGAAATGGGGAAAGAGGTTAGATGGAGCACAGACACTCCCCTCTCCATATCTCTCCCTCCCTATCCTGACAAGGCTTGGTGACTTCTGGAAACTGAAAGGGATCAAAGATTTTCTTGATTTCCCATTGAGAAGGGCGACCTAATCAAAGCTATATAAAAGTCAACTTCTAAGCAATCAAATTGTCTGCCGCTGTCCTTGATTGAAACCCTAGCATTCAAATGGAGTATTGGAGAACTCTCAGAAGCGGCTTTTGAAGTGCTATTGTTCTTTTCCATACACAGAGGCCCGCGTAAAGGTTTAGGAAGTTCAAAATGTAGTGATTTGAAAGGACTGACATTGTAACTATTTGGCAACGCCAGCAGGATCTGCAGCGATGAGAGAGGAGGCCAGGGCTGGAAGTGCTAACGTGTTGCTACTATCTTCCTGGGAACCACATGGCTCTCAAGTGGGGATGCTTTACTCATGAACTTTACAATTAAATCCCTTAGTGAAAGCAGATTTAGAAGATGATTTTTTAGTAGGATGGGTGGGGTTATTATTATTTTTTGGTAGTTTGGTTAAGGTCTGAATAGGCTTATCTGAAACATTTAATCATGTTCATTGTATTCAACAATAAAATCTGAATAAAAATTACTTATTGTTGATGAAGCTCATCTCACAAGCTGTTTCACAGTATGTCTCATTTGCAAGAAAAACCATTGTGTGAGGCTGCAGGGGAGAGATTCCATCATCACTTATTGTTCATTTTCTCCTCCCAGAGCCACAGAGGAAGCTGTTGCTTCAGTCTCCTTTGCCCTCCAAAGTCATTTTTCTTAAACGGGTGGGTGTTTGCCTTGGTACATGATCATGTACCCATCTACAAATTGCATTTGGTGGATTCCTGAGGCTTGGAGCCACCCTGCAGGCAGATGAAGAATTCATTTGAGGCAGCATTTCATTTTGATAATTCACTCAAGTCAAACATTTTTTTTTTTTTTTTTTACTGGGATTTAATCCTTCTTCTCAAACTAATAAAGCCAACAAAGCAAGGGAATCATAGTTTATGTCTTTTAGACGGCACTTTAAAAAATAGCACACATTAAAGGGTGTTGTCAGAAACTTAAATGTTATTTAGGACTCACTAAATCTCACTTCATTCACTAGTTAATCCTGACAAAGGATGTTCACTGCTTAAGCAAGTATAAATCAGGTAACTACTCACAACTTAGATCTTATCATCTGCAAAACAGAAACCTACCTTGTGGGTCTCTGAGCAATTTTAATAGGAAGATACTTGCATTGAGTACTTTGACACGTAGTAGGACTTCAAGTGAATGGTGAATTTTCGTAATAGCATAGAAATTGGGTAAAGAAAGGGAGGCCTTTTGAAATTGACAGATTAAATCCAATTACTTTCTGTCTTTGTGGTGTTTGGTAAATCATCCCTCATATTAACAAAAATAAGTCTTTAGTAAAGGCCACATACCCCTCTAAGCACTTGCACACATTACCCTACTTCCTCTTTAAAATACCCAGGAGGGACTCGGGATATGGCTAGGCCATCAAAAATGCTTACTGCTCTTGCAGAAGACCTGGATTTGGTTCCCAGCACCCACATGGTGGCTCACAATCACCTGTAACTCCAGTTTCAGGAGATCCAATGCCCTCTTCTGACTGAACACTGCAGGCTCCTACATGCATGTGGTGCATATACATACCCTTAGGCACACACACACACACACACACACACACACACAGTAAATACATCTTTAAAAATCTACCCTGGAAAGTAGATAGAGCCTTGCTATCTCATTCTTCTTTGGGTCTTCCTGGGCACAGGAAGATCTGACCTGAGATTACTTAGCAAATAGGGGATGGAAACAATGTAAACCTACCCACTATGTAAACCCACCCACTCTAGTTCCATAGTCTACCCTAAACACAGATAGTGCTGCTATCTGTGGGGATGGGAGGAGAGTGAAGCCAGCTACTTCCAGGGTGGTTGTAAACTTTAATGGGGTCATAAAGAAACAGTAAGACTTTCTATAAAACCAAGCTTCAGATTTCCCCCATTTTATATGGTATTACTGTACATGGGCATTGCCTCATTTTCAGTGAAGTATTGGGCTGATGGTGGCATTGAACACTTGTGACGTTGAGAGAGCTTCTAGCAGGTGCTGGGTGGTATTGGGTCACTACTCTGTGGAAATATTAATTAGGTCATTAATCAGCAAGTAATTGATTAGGCAATTAATTAGTAGTGCAGAAGCATTGTTATTGCTATGGTCTGTGACTGCTGTGGTAAACAAATGCTCAGACTAAGAGGTGGGGTCATAGGTGGTAAGAGCTCTGCCCTGGGAACTGAATCCTCTCACCACAGACTTCAGTTCCCCAGCTCTGCAAGCCATGTGGCCCAGGCCAACTTATCTCATCTCTCTGCTTTATTTTTAAAAATATTTTATTTTATTTTACTTTTTAAAACTTTTTGTGTATGAGTGTATTGCCTGCACGTTTGTAAGTACACCCATGGTGTGCAATGCTCATGAAGGTCAGAAGAGGGCATCAGTTTGCCCTGGAACTGGAATTACAAATGGTTGTTAGCCATCATGTAAATGTTGGGAATCAAACCTGGGTCTTCTGCAAAAACAGGCAGTGTTCTTAATTGCTGAGCCATCTCTCCAGCCCCTCTGTGCTTTATTTTTGCTTTTAATAAAATACTAGTATCTTTCTCATTAAGACTGTTGTGAAGAATCAGCACCAAGTGCTCAGAACAATAGTCAGCATGACATATTTAGTATTCCTGAACTGTTAATATTGTCCTTCAAATGGGGTTAAAAGCCTTCCTCTTGGTAATAAAAACATTCTCTTTCTTTCTGTGTTAGTTTTTCTAACTAGAGGTTAGAGAGAAATTTGTGTCAGAATTTCAGGTGAACATTTGCTTTCGCTCTGTTTTACTGGAAATGTGGCTTTAAACATTTCTGTGGTGTGAAAATCAGTTGGGGAGGTGAACGTGCTGAAATATTCATGCCATTGTCCTCATCTATATTTATTTCGAGAAAAATAAAATGATTGATTAAATTCTCAGCTGAAATTAGTCAGTTTGCCCAATTCACAGATTTTGGGGAAACATCAGGCTCAAGGAAATGCGCTGTTTTGCAGTGAGAGTCGCTTCTGTAGCCCAGAGTCTGTGGACTCTTCATCTAGTGTTCCTACCAGGCCAGATTGCCTTCTGTCCCCAATAGAGAAGTGGCTTGACAATATAAATAAAGCTAGGCACGGAAGATGCTGTCAGGCTAAGAGCAGGAGCCAGCCAGACATTCTGTCCTGAGAAGCAGGTGTGAGTAGGAAACACGTGTTTACATCCCTGAGTGCTAGCACTGTGCTCCATCCATGAACTACACGTCAGGATAGAACTCAACGAAAACACAAAGCAAAGCAGAGCAACCCATTATGCCAGTTAATCACCTGAACATTTCCCGAGGTTGGAGAGCGAATGTTCAGTGCTGTTTTGTCTTGTTCTCCCATTTAGTCCCTGGATATGGGAAGGTTTTGGTTCAGGAATCATAAAACTCCTCTGGCTTCTATTTCATGAAATATGCAGCATATTCTATTGGAAAGAAATTGCCAGCTTGCTTTTATTATTATTATTTTATTTTATTTGAACCTGACGTACAACCAATCTACAATGCCAGTGGGGGATTCTCATAAAGAGCAAAGAAAACAGAAATACAATTCTGCTGAATAGAAGAGCTTACAGCTAAAATGATAAAGTTTTGTGTTGGTGAAGGAGGACTGCTTAGGCTAGGGAGTAAGCATGAGCGTTGGGTACCCTCAGACAGCTGTCCCTGGTAGAGGTTAACCCAGGCCAGCAGTGCTGCCCTCTTACAGAGAGACTTGCCACACTCTCCCCCTGGTATGGACTCCAGGCTTCATTCTCTTCCCTCAATCTCTTTGCTCAGTTTTTTGGTGTCCAACTGGGTGGTGATCCTTGGCTTACCATCCATCACTGTAGTCTTTTCCTTCCTCTCTGCCTCTCCTGGCTTCCCTGTCCATCTTTGTCTCAGTGAGCATTCATATTTGGTTGTTTTTAATCCTGTCAGTGTCACAGTGAAATCAAAGTGAAATCAAAGACTGACAGGTTACCAGTCTGCATCTGAGTGCTGTGGTTTGAGTGTCGTCCAAGGCTTCCTATGTTAAAACTTTGCTGCTATTGTAAGATTTTGAGAGGTTGGGAACTTAAATCCAAATGCAACATTTAGAGGTAGTGCCTATGGGAGCTGGTTAGTATCCAGATCACAGTAGAGGCCCTGTGATTGAATCTTGGTGGCTTTGTAAGAAGAAGAGATATCAGAAGAGGCACTCACCCCTTTTCCCATGCTATGCGATGCCTCGTGCTACCCACCTATCTCTAGATTCAACCCCAAGACCTGGACTTGCAGAACCATGAGACAAAATAAACCTTTTTACATAGAAACTTATTCTGTCTGTAGTACTGTTTTATTACCAACGGAAAATGCATGAACACAGTTTATTTAGGGGGAGGGTTGTTTGTTTGTTTGGGGTTTTTTTTGGCAATCAAGGAAGAAAATTCTGGTCGTATGCATAGGCATCACTCCTGTGTCCACACTGGAGACAGAGGCAGGAGAATCTCTGTGAGTTGCATTTTAAGAGTCTGGTCTACATAGTGAGTTCCAGGCCAGCTGGGGGCTACAGGGAGACCCTATCTCAAAAAGAAAAGAAAAGAAAATCATTTAACTCATTGAGAGTTTTCTAAGCTCGTTACTTATGTATTAGGCAGCTGCTGGTGGCTATAACAAAATACCTGAGATAATGTACTTAAAAGAAAGACAGGTTTATTTTAGGTCATGCTTTCAGAGAATTTAGTCAATATTTTTTGTTTATTTTTGTCTCTGATGAGGCAGAGCATTGTGCTGAGGTTCATGTGGTTGAACGGAGCTGCTCATCTCCTGGTGGACAGGAGCAGATAGAAGAGGACACAGAAGGAGCAGTGTCCCAACGTTTCCAGGGACACATCCTCAGCAACCTGACTGCTTCCACTAGGCCCCACCTCCTGGTTCCTATCTCCCAACGACATCCCAGGTTGAAGGCCTTAACACCAGAAACTGCTGATTTCAAGCAGTAACTTTCAGTCATTTACCAGGTAGATGGGAAAATGTTTGTAGGGAAACAAGATTTTTTTTTTTTTGGAAGGCTGTAAATATTTATCGGTTGTAAAATATCTTTTTTGGGGGGGGTCTTTTTGAGACAGGTTCTCCCTGTAGCCCCCACTGTCCTGGAACTTACTATGTAGACCAGGCTGGCCTTGAACTCACCAAGATCAGCCTGCCTCTGCCTCCTGAGTGCTGGGATTAAAGGCGTGTGCGACCATGCCTGGCCCTAAATAACTTTTTATATGGACTTAAGCCTAATGTCTGGGAAGTGTAAGCCCTTGAACTCTTAAAGAAATATACTGATGACTTTACTATTCGGTTATACTTTCCTTTTGGCTGTTTAAGACCATACAGTTGGCTCAAATAAATCAATTTATTTTTACACTTAAGGTCGTTTGAGGATCTGTTCCTCAGGTGTCACATGGGCTTGGGAGGAGCCCCTGGCTCCTTTCTTTTACCAGTTCCATCTATGTGAAGATAAGTCAAAGGTCCTGCTCAACCATGTCTGGGTTCACTTGGAAGCATGTATGAGGTACTTTCTCTGAATTGACCCTCTTCTTTCTAGACTGGACACTGGTTCAAGTTCATCTTGTGGGGTCTCTATGTCCTCCCTGAATAAGAGGACAGGTGACTCACCACAGTTACAGGACATTTTGAGAGATGTTTCATAGTCCCCTGGAACTTAGTCGACCTTGGAAGGTGTCCTAGTTCTTCATTGCTGTGACAAAATTCTCTGATCACTACCAACGTGGGGAGGAAAGGGTTTCTTTAGCTTACATATTCCAGGTCACAATTCATCTGGGAGCCCAAGGTAGGAACTCAGGGGCAGGAACCTGGAGGCAGGAGCTGGAGCACAGACCATAGAGGAATGCTGCTTACTGGCTTGCTCCCCTGGCCCTTGCTCAGCTTGCTTTCTTATGCAACACAGACCCACCTGCCCAGGAATGACACCACCTGCCACCCACAGTGGGCTGGGCCCTCCCACCTCACTCATCAAGAAGATGCCCCTCAGACATGGCCACAGTCTAGTCCAATAGAGGCAATTCCCCAATTGAGGCTCCCTCAACCCAGGTGTGTCAAGTTGACACCAAAGCTATCCAGCACAGAGGGCAAGGGGCAAAAACTGTCCTTTAAGTCCCTCTGACCAGATTAGTATAGACCTCAAAGTATGGCTGCTAAACATCCAATAAGGTTAGTTACACCAGTCTGGTACTTTTAATTACCATGTCATATGTAGATAAAGCTTGGATAAAACCCCAAATATTCTCAGATAAAGTTTGACTAGATAAATATTTTGTTCCTTAAACTAGTTGATTAATTATGACCGTAGAAAATTTAAGATTATGTATTATTTTTGTCTCATCCTTTATATACCATAACACACCTACACAGACCTTCATCACTTGCTTAGGCTTTCTCATTTTTTCTATTTTGAAAAATATCTCCATTCCCATATCCCTTTAGCATCTTTTACATTCTCAGTTTCCTTTTTTAAAAAATAATTATGAGACATAATAGCATTAACAAATAAATTTTCCATGTGTTGTGAGAATTCTTTTCTTGGAGATACTAAGCAATGCTTATTCCCTTTTAAGGTTCTAGTGTCAAGCCAATGTTTGATTCAAGTTTTACTGGGGAACCAATTAATTTACTGAGCTTACTTACCGAGATAACGGGTTGCTGAGGTGTATGTATGACCTGAGGGAATGCACACTGGAAAGCTTTTACCCAGCCTGGGTCATGCCTTCTCTTCCTAGCCTTCCCCAGGTTGTATATTTAAGCCCTCCCCAAATCTAGGAGACCGGATTAGGGCCAAATTACATACCATTGGCTGGGAAGAGTGGCTGGGTATTCCGGTGAGGGTCCAATGACCCTGCTTGGCCCTCCTATAATGAATGAGCACAACTATCAACAAGCCCAAGTGTGAGATGTTTAGCGATCAGGCTCAGCTGAAATCATGATGATGGTAGTTATTTCATGCAGAAGGGACTGCTGTATAGCATCATCTCATTAAAAGGACCTGGAATTTAAAAGGATTTAGTGCTAGGACCCACATATGAGGGAGAACATACGTCGACCCTGCTTGGCCCTCCTATAATGAATGAGCACAACTATCAACAAGCCCAAGTGTGAGATGTTTAGCGATCAGGCTCAGCTGAAATCATGATGATGGTAGTTATTTCATGCAGAAGGGACTGCTGTATAGCATCATCTCATTAAAAGGACCTGGAATTTAAAAGAATTTGGTGCTAGGAGCCACATACGAGGGAGAACATACATCGTTTGTTTTTCTGAGTCTGTTACTTCACTTAGTATAACAGTTTCTAGATCCATCCATTTACCTGCAAATTTCATGATTACATCTTTCTTCACTGCTGAGTAAAACTCCATCGTATATATGAACCACATTTTCATTATCCAC
>NW_008336313.1:576557-579270 GCF_000622305.1 Nannospalax galili | reverse complement strand
ACTGAGTTGGTCTGGGTGAGAAGGATCAGGAAGCAGTATTGGTTCCCCAGGTGCCTGGGGCCCCAAGACTAGGAATGGCACAGGACCCAAACTAGGAGTGTGGGGTGGGGGGGTGGATGGAATGGTGAATGTGGCTTAGGGAGTCCCGGCGCAGAGAGCTGCCCTATAGACTTACCCCAAGAGCTGAGGATGGGAAGACTAGGAATGGCGCAGGGCCCAAACTAGGAGTATAGAATGGTGGGGGGTGGGGTGGGGGGGTGGATGGAATGGTGAATGTGGCTTAGGGAGTCCCGGCGCAGAGAGCTGCCCTATAGACTTACCCCAAGAGGCCTGAGGATGGTAGTGCAGGCTAGGAGAGTTAGCCGGTGGTGCAGGCCCAGGGAAGCAGAGAGAGGTGAGGGCGGGGCCAGGACCAGAAGCGGTGCTCCCCAAGAGGCCCGAGGATCCATTTTTAGTTTTTGAAGAGTTCTCCACACTATTTTCCATAAGAGTTTCACGAGTTTTCAATCCCACCACCAGTGAATGAGTGTTCCCCTTTCTCCACATCCTCGCGATCATTTGGTATCATTTGTTCTCTTGATCCTAGCCAGTCTGATTTGGGTAAGGTGATACCTTAGGGTGGTTTTAATTTGCATTTCCCTAATTACTAATGATGTTGAACACTTTTTGAGATGTTTCTTAGTCATCTTTATTTCTTCCTTTGAGAACTCTCTGTTTAAATCTTTACCCCATCTTTTAATTGGGTCATTTGCTTTCTCAATTCTTTGTGGTTTTTTTTTTTTTGAGTTCTGTATATTTTCTGGATGAAACCTCTGTCAAATGTGTCACTAGGGAAGTTTTTTCCCATTCTGTGATTTTTGCTTCACTTTTCTGATTGTTTCTTTTGCTGTACAGAAGCTTTTTAGTTTAATGAGGTCCATCTTGTTGATTGCTGACCTTAATTCATGATCAATTTCTGTCCAATTTATATATATCTTGTATATTTCTGCCAATATTTTCTTCTAATAGTTTCAGGGTTTCCAGTTTCACATTGAGGTCTTTGATCCATTTGGAGTTGACTTTTGTGCAAGGTGAAAGATAAGGATCTAGTTTCATTCTTCTGCAGGCGGAGATCCAGTTTTGCCAGCACCACTTGTTGAAGATGCTGTCTTTCCCCCATTGTGTGTTCTTCACACCTTTGTCAAATATCAGGTGGCTGAAATAGCGTGTACTAGGGTTTGGGTCTTCAATGATGTTCCATTGATCTATGTGTCTATTTTTATGCCTGTACCATGCTGTTCTTATGACTGTAGCTCTGTAGTATGCTTTGAGATCTGGTATAGTAATCCCCCCAGCATTGCTCTTTGTGCTCAGGGTTGCTTTTGCTATCCAGGGTCTTTTTTACTTCCACAGATTTTAAGGATGATTTTTTCTAATTCTGTGAAATATGTCATGGAGATTTTGATTGAGATTACATTGAATCTATATATTTCTTTTGGTAGGATGGTCATTTTCAGAATATTAATTCTTCCAATCCGTGGGCATGGGAGGTCCTTCCATCTCTTCGTGTCTTCCTGAATCTCTTTCTTTAACGATTTAAAATTTTCATTGTAGAGATCTTTGGTGTCTTTGGTCAAATTTATTCCAAGATATTTTTTTTTTGCAGCAGTTGTGAATGGAGCATTTCCCTGTATTCTTTCTCCAGTTGTTTGTTATTGGTATACAGAAAGGCTATTGATTTTTGTAGACTGATTTTATAACCTGCCACTAAACAGAAAGTGTTCCTTTTAGAAGATTTGAAAGCAAATAATACATGAATGCAATGTTTTTACAGAAGCAAATATTGTAAAATACCAAGCTATCAGTATCTTCAGTGTAGGGCAATATCTGCTGTACACGTCTACCCTCATAACTAGGCAGACACATTACTTGGATACACTAGCCAAAATGTATGTTCCCTCCAGTCCAATTTCCTCTAGGACTTTGAACATAAATGAATGCTGAATTTTGTTAAAAGCCTTTTTTTTGCATCTATTGAGATGATGACATGGTTTTTGTCTTTGAGTCCATTTATATGATTAATGACTTTTACTGACTTGAGTATATTGAACCATCCTTGCATCTCTGGAATGAAGCCTACTTGATTATGGTGAACAATCTTTTTGATGTACATCTATATGTGGTTTGCAAGTATTTTGTTGAGAATTTTTGCATCTTTGTTCACTAAAGATATGGGTCTATAGTTTCCTTTTTTGTTGTGTCTTTACCCAGTTTGGGTATTAGAATGATGCTGGCTTCATAGAAGGAATTTGGGAGTTCTCCTTCTGCTTCTATTGTTTAGAATAATTTAAGTAGTATTGGTTGGACGCCTTCTTTAAATGTCTGGTAGAATTCTGCTGTAAATACATCTGGACCTGGGCTTTTTTTAGTTGGGAGTCTTTGTATTACTGTTTTGAGTTCCTTATATCTTATGGGTCTGTTTAAACTGTTGATCTCTTCTTGGTTTAACTTTAGTGGTTCCCATGATTTTAAATATCCATCCATTTCTGTTAGATTTTTCAAATTTAGTAGCATATAGGTTTTTAAAATGTTCCCTTACAATGGTCTGGATCTTTTGGGTGTCTGTTGTGATGTTTCCCCTTTCATCTCTGATTTTGTTGACTTAGATTTGCTCTTTCTTTCTATTGGTTAACTGGGCTAAGGGTCTGTTTATATTGTTTTGGTTTTCAAAGAA
>NW_008336313.1:554089-576384 GCF_000622305.1 Nannospalax galili | reverse complement strand
GCACTTAGAGCTATAAACTTCCCTTTTAGGACTGTTTTAAAGTGTCCCCTGGGTTTTGTTGTGTTGCATTGTTCTTTTTGTTGAATTCCAGGAATTATTTTATTTCTTTCTTAATTTCTCCTTTGACTCACTCATTTTTTAAGGGTGTGTTGTTTAATCACCATGAGTTTGTGTAGTGACTAAGGCTTTGTCCAGTGTTGATTTTGAGTTTTATTGCATTGTGGTCCAATAGAATGCACGGAATTATTTCAATTGTTTGTTGAGGTTTGTTTTGTGGCCCAGTATGTGGTCAGTTTTAAAAAATGTTCCATGGGTGCTGAGTAGAAAGTGTATTCTTTGGTGCTTGGGTGGAATAGTCAAAAAATGTCTGTTAGGTCCATTTGATGTATATCATTTAATTCAGATGTCTCTCTGTTTATTCTTTGTCCAGCTGACCTGTCTAATGGAGACAGTGGTATTGAAGTCCCCTAGTATTACTGAGTTGGGGTTAATCTGTGTCTTAAAGTCCTATAGTATTGTTTTTATTAATTTGAGTGCACCAGAGTTTTGTGCATGTATGTTAAGGATTGTAATATCTTCTTGGTTAATTGTTCCTTTGATCAGAATGAAATGATCCTCCTTATCTTTTCTTATTAGTTTTACTTTGAAGTCTATCTTTTAGATGTTGGAATTGCAACCCCTGCTTGTTTCTTAGTGCCATTTCCTTAGAATATTCGTTTCCATCGTTTTACCTTAAGGTCATGCCTGTCCTTGAAGGGGAGATGGGTTTCTTGCAGATAGCAAAGAGATGGATATTGTTTCTCAATCTATTCACTTAGCCTGTGTCTTTTGACTGAGGAGTTTGGCTCATTGCTATTTAAGGTTATTATTGAAAGATGTGTATTGGTTGCTGTCTCATTTTGATTGCTGTTTGTGTTCTCTGTGTAATTTTGTATTTCCTCAATTATACCTTTATTTATTTTCTTTTGTTGCCCCTGGGGTATAGTTGTTTCTCTCTCTGCTCTCTGTATTGCTTCAAGTATTCTTTGAAGGGCTGGTTTTGTGGACATGTATTCTTTCAGGCTGTTCCTGTCTTGGAAGATTTTCCTTTCCCCCTCAACTATAATAGATATTTTTGCTGTGTAAACTATTCTGGGCTGGTATCTATTGTCATATAGAACTGGAAATACCTTGTTCCATGCTCTTCTGGCTTTTAATAGTTTGTATTGTTAAGTCAGCTGTAATTCTGATGGGTGCGCCTTTGTATATGACTTGCTGTTTTTCTTTTGCTGCTTTCAGTATTCTCTCTTTGTTTTGTACATTTAGTGTTTTTACTATGATATATCTTGGGGAGTTTGTTTTCTGAGCCTGTCTATTTGGTGTTCTATGTGCTTCCTGTATTTGTATGGGGATGTCTTTCCTTAATTTTGGGAAATTCTCATCCATAATCCTGTTTAAGATCTGGTCAATACTGTTAACCTGAAATTCTTCTCTCTCCTCTATTCCTATGATACATAAATTTGGTCTTTTCATGGTGTCCCACATCTCTTGCATATTCCATTCCTATGATTTAAAAAAAAATTCCACAGTCTTTGCTCAAGTGGTCCAATTCTTCAACTTTACCCTCCAGTGTTGATATTCTGTTTTCCATTTCATTCATTCTAATGGTGAGACTTTCCCCTGTTGTTTCAAGTTGGCTTACTGAGTTTTGCACTTCCTTCTTCATTTCTGCCTGCGTTTTCTTCAATGTTTCTATCTCTTTTGTAAATTCTTTCAGAAGTTTTCCTTATCTTCTTTTAGTTCTTTGATTTGTTTATTCATGTGTTCTTTAAAGTCATTGAATTCCTTGTTCATGTTTGTGATTGTTCTTTTAAATTCAGTGTCCTGGGTTATTTCTAGGGAGTTCTCCTTATAGAACTCGTCTGCTGGACTGGTGGAGTTTGATGGGTATATAGTGTTTTGGCTTTCCATTTTATTATTCTTTCGTTGTGATTTTGGCATGTGAATTTCTTTTGTTGTTTATGATTTTGATGTGAGAATTAAGTTGAAGTATGCTTCTGTTTGTATAATCGGGGCGCCTAAGTCCTTTCCTTATTGGTTATTTAAAGCTTGTTGGTACAGGTTTCAGGTTCTCTCAGATTTTATTTTGAAGGGAACTGATGACTTCAGATCAGCACCATGTGGAGGCAGGATCTGGGTGCTCTCAGCCAGTCCCCTGTGTTCTCAGCCCCTATGCTATAGGGAGGCCAGACTCGGCACTCTCTGAAGGTGTGCTGAGATCACAGCTGCTATACTGTTGGAGGTCAGTGTCTACCCTCTCAGGTTCAACACTTAAGATTTTTGACATGAAGGTTTGAACAGGTGTGATTTGAAATATAGGTGTATTGGTTACTTTCTTATTGCTGTGATAGAAATACCCTTACAAAGACAACTTAAGACAGGAAGAGATAATTTTAACTTACATTTCTGGATGGATAGTCAGTCAGTGTGGAGAACATAGCAGAGGGTGGGACTGACTGCTCCCATGGCATCTGCATTCAGGAAGCAGAGTGTGAACAGTACCTGGGGCGAGGCTACAGAGCTTCAAGACCTGTCCCCTGTGAACCACTTCTCCAGCAAGGCTTGACCTCCTAAAGGTTCTACAACCTTTCTAAACAAAGCTTTCAGCTAGGGACCAACATGTAAGCCTATGGGGGAATATTTCTCATTTAAACTACAACAATAACATAGACTAAGACTGCAAAAACTTAAAATAATATTAAAGTAAAAAACAAAAATTCTAGTAGCCACCACTCAGCTGGTGAAATACAGCCAATCAAACACTAGTGAAGCCCCCCCAGCCACTCTCTCTGATCACAGTGTCCTTCCTCCTGGCACATGCACTGGCTATCCTACGCTTGATGTTCATCTTCCCATATGACCCTTCATATATGCTGTTCAGAAGGTGAAGCCCAAACAGCCCCACTGAATTCCCATTTAGTGTCTAGGTAGGCAGTACTTAGATAATAGAGATATCATTTTGTCCAATAATTGCCTTGGAATAAAATGCATTTAAGAATTGTTTAGGAGAAAGAATTATAGCTTCTGCTTTGAACTCTAGTGTTTGGAATGTGGTTGTTGCTCAGTAAATTTCTTCTGAATGGAATTGAATTAAATGTGTTTAGTCTCATGTGGCTCTTTAAGCTAATAGAGGTAAAAAGCTTAAATTAATTGCCCCCCATAGACAATATTGAAATAGTTTGTGATCAGTGAACCTAAACTTTTTGCTGCAGTTCTTTATTTTGAGATGTGGATTTGGAAAAGATGGATAATCATCTGTTGAAAGTCATATATGTCTAATATTTCATAGTATCATAAACAAGGGCTTCTTTCTTGCCTTTTATTTGATTAATTTATTTTCTGATTGTAAATTTAATAACTACTCATTTTTATTGAAATTTTGCAATTTTCGTACAATATAATTTGATGGTATGTAGATCCCCTTTTCTACACGTACTTCCCCTTACTGTCCCCTCCCAATTTAATGTACTTTATTATAAATATGTACATATACGCACACATATACATACACACACATATATATATATTTATATCAAATAAGGCTTATAGAATCTAGTTTGTGTTTCCAAATGTCCTTCAGTGTGGGTCCATCCACTAGAGCCTGGTTAACCTACCAAGAGTCCCATCCTTGAAAGAGACTGTCTGTCCCCCTCCAAGCAGCCATCAGTTGCCACAATTTCCTTAGGTTGGGTTAGGGTTTCTTACTCATTTCCTCATGTCTCTGCTGGGATTTTGTCTGTCTTAAACTTACATAGGACTTGTGCATGCTGTTACCATTGCTGAGAGTTCAAATGAGTAACTGACCAGCCGTCTAGAAAACCCTTTCCTTGTGGTTATCCACACTTCTGGCTCTTAAAATCTTTCTTCCTTATCTTCCACAATGATCCCTGAGCCTTGGGTAGCAGAAGTTTGATATAGGAGTTTTATTCAGGGATAGGCATGCTGCAGCCTAACAAAAGCTTCTTCTCCAATCTGCCCCATAAGAGGTTTGAGCCAGTGGGACCAGCTGCTTCCAATGCAGGCAAAGTATAAATATTTTCAGTCACAAAGGAAAGTTATAAATCACTATGCTAATTAATTACTGTGTATCCTGACACTAAATACTTGGTGGGTTTATGAGGTTCTTATCCCTGAAATCCTCAAGAACTAACTTACTGTCAGTAGCAGAGTGTTGGAGTTAGCTACCCCCATATCTTCACTAGCCTCTATTTGTCATATAAGAGGAGAAACCTCTTGAAAAAGTTCATATCATCTAAAGTATACATCATATTTGAGTGACATATTTCTTTTTCATTGTCCTAGCCTAGATCCATATGTTACCGTATGCATATCAGCATGCAGAGTGAACAGCAAAATGTTGGTGAAGAAAGTTTGATGGGAAAAGTGAAAGATTTACAGGCCCACTGGGTTGCTTTTGATACTAAACCATGGCTGTTTGGAAGGTCATAGATTAGCTTCCACGTGGGGTTGACTGTTGATCATACTAATAATTCATGCCTGTATTTCCTGTCTTTGCTTTTGGTGGTACAGATCTTTCCTTGGAGGTTTGGGGGTAGGAGTTACATGCCAGCAGATACAGAATGAGAGTGAACTTTGTGATGTGAATGCTTATGAATACAACAGAAAGTGCTCAGGTCTAAGGGAGAGAAGATGCTGTATAAAGTTACTGCCTGGTGACTGCTGAGTGGTAGCTATGCACTGTGACAGTGACATGTGGTGCTGCTGCTCCTGAATTGCAAGATTCATGATTCTTAGCATGCTCAAAGAAATTTTAAACACAGACCATCACCATTCAAATATACTCAAGATTAAACCAGAAGTGCCAGTAATCCAGTTGTGAATAAAGTTGAAGATGGGTCAACCGGATGCCGAATCCAGGCTTTTGTACATCTTGTTAAAACATAGTCCAAATAAATGCAAAAAGGTGCTGTAATTTATTCCTTTGGGAAGTTGAATAGATTTATAGACCACATAGAAGTTGGATTCTTGCCAACCTTCTGCTATCTGACTTCTTAATTTGAATGTAGCTGAATTTATCAATCTTTCATGGTTGGCACTTTTTATGACTTGTTTAAGAAAGACTTTTGAAAAAAAAAAAACCCTGATGTCATGAAGATATTCTCCTTCGTGTCTTCTGAAGACCTCATTGTTTTGCCTCTGCTATGTACACTCTGCTACCCGCATAGTGTGTTTGTACTTATGCAAGTAGATGTGGTGTGAAGCAGGAATTTATTTGAATCTTCTTCCATATGGAAAAATTACTGCTGGCATTGAGAGTCAGTTTCTAGGCACTTGTTTGTCTATCTTTTACCCAAACCAACCTTTGTTATTCTAGCTTTACAATGTCTTTTTACTTGGCAAGAAAAATTCCCCACTAATGTCTTCCAAAAGTCTTAGCTTTCCTTTATCTTCCATATATATTTTATAATCATCCTTTATTATTTCAGAAAATGCTCTTGAGATTTGATTTAAATAACACTGAATTTATGGTCTGGTTTAAGAAAATGACACCATGATACTGAGTCTTTCTACCCATAAATACAGTAACTTCATTCATTTACTTTAATGTCTTTCAAAATAGTTTACTTTTCTCCACAAGGGTCTGCACTTTTTTGTTACATTTATTCTCACACATTTTATGTTTTTATTAGTTGCTATTGTAAATGCTATCTTTAAAAATTACATTTTCTAGGGGCTGGAGAGATGGCTCAGCACTTAAGAGCACTGGCTGCTCTTGCAGAAGACCTGGGTTCAGTTCCCGGCACCCACATGGCAGCTAACAACTGTCTGTAACTCTAGTTCGAGGGGGTCTGATTCTCTCTTCTGACCTCCATGGACATTGCATGACACAGGTGCACTTACACACATGCAGGTAAAACATACATACAGAAAAAGTAAAAATAAATCTTTTAAAAACGACATTTTATAGTCATATATTAATTTTTCATCATACCCTTCTTTTTCCAAATGGTGATTTAGGAAATGGTAAATACGAATGTTTACTGAGGTTTTACTATGTACCAGGTATTTTATACATTTGTGTTTGTTCCCTAAAACGGTTGTGGCTCACTACCCTCCTCTGCAGACTTACAGCATCAGGGCCTTAAAAGAATGTTGTTGATCTCAGTGATCTTGCGGAATATAGAGTGATGACGGGCTGAGTGGGAGATAAACTGGCATTTCAGCCAGGCATTTTGGTCACTAACGGGAGTTCTGAAGAAAATCTCTGTTTTCCCATGGATTATGAGGGCATGTGTACCGTTTCCTCTTGGTAAAGCTGGGTTTGTCAGCCTTCTGTCACTGCGACCCAAAAGAAATCAACCTAAATGAGAAAAAGGTTGTTTTGGCTCATGGTTTCTTAGGATTCAGTCAATAGTCACAGGACTGTGTTGTTTCTAGGCCTGTGTTGAGGCAGAACATCAGGACAGGAAGCCTGTGGTAAAGCAAGGCTGCTCACCTTCTGCCAGTCAGAAAACAGAATAAAAGCAAGAGGAAGAGTGGGAGCAAGAGAGAGGCTGGAAACAAGATACATCCATCAAAGCATGCCCCTATATTAGTGACTTTTCCTGTTGCTGTGATAAAATAACTGACTGAAGTGGTGGGAGGAAGGGAGGGTTTGTGTTGGCTCACAGTTAAGGGTGTGGTTTGTGGTGGTGGAGAAGTCAGGCTGGCAGTTGCAGGAGGCGGCTGGCTGGTCATATTGCATCTGCAGTCAAGAAGCAGGGAGAGGTGAATTCTGCTGCTCAGTTGCCTTTCTCCTTTTTTCTTTTCATTTAGTCTAGACCTCAGTTCATGGGATGGTTCTGCCCACTTTCAAAATGGGTTTCCTTCTTCAGTTGAGCATCTCTGGAAATGCCTTTGTAGACACACCCAGAGCTGTCTGCTAGGTGATTCCCAATCCATTCAAGTTGACAATGAAGATGAACTCTCACACTCATACTGGCCCACTTCCTCCAAATGGTACTCATTTCCTAATAGCCCAATCACCTATGAACTCCTCCTCGGTGGACTCTGATTACATTAACAACACCCTCACAGTCTGTCTAGTCGCCTCTCAAGGTCCTGCCCCCGAACATTGCTGCACTGGGGGAATCAAGCCTTCAGTGCATGAGTGCTTGGAGAATACTTAAGGTGGAAACCATGCAGATGCCCTACCAGGCATGAGTGCTAGGAGCTGGGGTTTGAGAGCCGGTCTCTGGATCTGTTACTGTGCTGCATTTCAGGCAGACTGCAGTGACTTCCCACCTGCCTGAGAGCAGGTTCTGATAGGTAGCCCCCGCGCTAGCTTGATTTTTCGGGTGTCTCAAATCGCTGACTCAGTTCCATTTTCAAATGAGGAACTTCTGGTCTAGGGAGTTGAAAACAGATGTCCAGTCATCAGATTGAACTAGAATAGACACCCAAGTCTCCATGCACCAAGATCAGAGCTCTTGACACCCAAGCCTGTTGATTTAAGATTTTTCAACTACAGCATACTGATAACATAGTGAAACTCTGTTGGGAGCCATGATTATGGTTGGGAATTGCTACATGTTATCTGTGAAGAAGGGGCTCTTGGAAGAGCTGAGTGTGGCTACTGTGCACAGACCCCTCCCTTTCCCTCTCTCTTCCCACTCCTAGCCTCTGTGTTAGGAATCCATTCCCTCTTGTTTCCCTTCTTTCAAGTGACATTTTGATGTTAGTTCAGCTATTCATGTCTTTCTTAAAGCAACCTCTTACGGCATCTGTGTTTATAAACTTCAAACCCCTCTTCCCTCCTTACTCTTTTTTTCACATCTTATTATCAGCATGTTTCTTCATGAAAATAGTTTGCACAGTATTAATTTAGGTTGATATAAAAGAGTCTGTCGCATATAAAACAAGGTTAAGGGCAAGAAAAGCCAACCGTTTGGCTAACCCAGTAGCTCTGTGTATTTTCTGTTTGTTGTCTGTGGGTTCACATGAGTGAGGCCAGAGAGCATTTGGTGCATACTGACATGCCACATATCACACATGTGATATACATGTCTCAGTGGGGAATGGAGGCTTGATTTGTTTGAGTTGCCATAAATCAGCATGGCTAGAAGGAAGTCAGGCTGAGCGCAGGGAGGGCACGGCACTATCATTGCCCTCTGTGGAGATGAAAGGCCGTACAACTTGGGCTCAGTCTCGCCTTGGCACCTCCTTTGGCCTGCCGAAAATGTGTGTGTATTTCAAGCCTCTTGATCATGGAGCTCTTCATATCCCACTTCATGATGACTTCTACTGTCTGTCCCAGATTAATCTAGGTTCCTGTGAAGAGCAGGATCCCTGAGGACACCATCCTATGTGCTCCTTATGCTTGGCTTCCAGAAGTTAGCCATAGATTCTTGAGGTGTTTAAAGTCCAGCAAAGTTCTGTTAGAGTATATGAGAAAGCATTTCTGCAGTTAAACTGTTTTGAATCTATGGAAACCAAACAGTCTTTCTTTAGGAAAGTCTTTGTGTCATGATTTTATCTCCTCATTTCCAAATGCTGTTTTCCGTCTTCCGTCTTCCTTTCCTTCCTCTCCTTCTGTCCTCTCTTCCCTCTTTCCTTCCTCCATGTTTAATTGATAATTTGTTAACATGTGGAGAGATAAGGGGACAAGTTACAGGAGTCAGGTCTTGTCCTTCCACCTTGCTGAAGCAGGATCTCTCTTGCTTCTGCTGGGTTGCATATTCCAGACCTCCAGATGATTCTTCCATCTCCACCTAACATCCTAGATAGAAGTGCTGGAATTGCACATCCAACTTTTTTATGTGGGTTCTGGGGATTGAATTCTGGTTTTCAGGTGTTCTGGGCAAGCTGCTCCTCTTCTTCATGTTGTATGGAATCAAACAAGTCGGATGAAAGACTTCACCTAAAGGCTTCAGGTGTGCTTTTGCATGACTTACCGGATGTGCTTTGCGTGGTGTCCTGTCTGTTTCCGGCGCTGTCAAGAGAAGACTTACCAGTTTCTTGTCAAATTCCAAAGTCACTTAAGTATTTTTACATATGTGATTGTTGGCTTAATGGATGAGTTATAGCCAGTTTAGAATCACAGTTTTCCAAGCATCGTGTGTTAGGGGTGAGCGTAACTATCTGGACTAGCCTCGAATACACTGCAAACAGCAACAATCCCCCCCCACACCCCTACTACCGTGACTGCCAAGCAGAATTTGATAATTTTAATAACATTCACTCCTAATGACAGTCTAGTCAGGATATCCACACCAGGCAACTTAACAGGAAAGATTTAATAGAGGAAGCTCATTATAGAGGTGTTGGAAGAGCTAAAAGTGTTATGGAGAAGAAAAAGGCTAAGTGAGCAAGAGTGGGATGCCAGCCAGGCTCCAGATCTGCAGGAACTGGTGGCGTGTGCTGTTCTCAGAGGCTGCAGGTGGGGCTCAGAGGAGGCAGTGGAAACATAAGGGTGCTCTGTGGTGCGGTGGGCATCACACAGGCATGGGCTGGAACCCTAGAGGACTCAGCTACTTCTTGGGATGCTTCTTTGAAACAGAAAGAAAAACAGAGGGAAATGTGTTGGCTTCTCCTCCCTCCTCCTGTCCCCTGCCAGTCTTTCCCATTTAACCAATGCACAGTGGAGCCCGAGAAATGCAGTTGGGATGAACTGCAACACCCAACAGAGCAGGAAAAGCACTAGAAATAGATCCAAGAAAAGACAGGCGTAGGACTTGTTGCTATATCAGGGAACTACAGTCATGTGTCATTTAATAAAACAGGCTGAGAAGTGTTGACAGGCAAATTGTGTTGTGAGATCATAGTGTACTTACACAAATTACGTGTTGTAGGTCGATCAGAATGTCCCTATGTGGCATATGACTCTGTCTCCTGCAGAAACACATTAATATTGCAGAGTTGTGGGAAAGCAGTAAAATGAAACGCAGGTTTGGATTAGCTCCTTGTTCCTCCTTTTCCTTCCCACCCATCCTACCTGTTCTGTCAGAACTGGCTGTGTTTCTGTTCCCAGTAGACCTGCCTTGCCAGGTGTCTTAGTTACTTTTCTGTGGCTGTGCTAAAACACCATGACCAAAGGAACCAAAGGAAGAGTATATTTGAGCTTAGGGTTCCAGAAGAATCAGAGTCCATGGCAGGGAGGCGTGGTGGCAAGGGGTGATCAGAGCAGCAAGTGGAGTGCTCACATCTTCATCCAGGCACAGGAAGCAGAGAGCACCTGGAAATCCAGCAAGGCTTAAGAACTCTCTAAGCCCTCCCCCAGTGATGCCCTTCCTCCAGCATGGCTACATCTTTAAAAACCTCCCAAAACAGCACCACTAACTGGGGACAAGATGTCCAAATACTTGGAGCCTATGGGAGACATTTTCATTTAAACCACCACACCAGGGCAGCTCTTTGACTGCTGACCCCCTCAGCGAGTACCTTGGCTGCGGTAGTCTACACAGAGCCTTTGTAATTCCACAATCTGAAATTAAAAAGAAATCTAAAGACAAACATTTTGTAATTCATTTAGTGACTAGGCTTAGTTAGGCTGGCCTTTCTCTAACAGGTCCAAGTTGGCTTGTAACTGTTTCTGATTGCTCTCTGTGGTAATGACCATGCATTTTGCTCTGGAAGCAGTAATGAATTTGATTACAGGGTGTTACCCAAGCCTGGGTAATAAGGATATTACTAATAAAAGATAAGGGGTATAACATATACAGCCTTTCTAAAGTCCAATGTAAAATCTGAGAATTTGGGTAAGAGTTGTAAACCCGTATCTCCACATAACAGAGGAAGAAGAAATGGAGTTGTAGGTCAGTAACATGGAGTTATACTCCAGTGGTTGCAGTTCACACCAAGGCCTCTCTGGGATCATGAAGTTTCAGAATTGGATGGGCTTCTGAGGTCTGGCAGGACAATCCACCCATTCTGTAGTTGAGGAGAGCCCTTAAGGAGGAGCCCTGATACATGTGGTAAACTCCCCTATGGGTTTCTCAAGTAACTCAAACCACTTATTTCACCTTTGCAATGAATGAACAGTTTTAGGTCTGATTGACGATATACAAACATCTAAGTGTTGGATTGAAAGAAGGAAATAAGACGTGACTAGGAAAATCCTCATTTTAGCTGTAGTAATCTGACATTTGAGTAGGATTTCACATGTATACACACACATACACACACACCACACACACACACACACCCTCAGACATACATACACTGCACACACATAACACACCGCATACATACATACATACATGCACACATACACAAACACACATTCATATACACATGCGCACGCACACACATACACACTCAGATGTCTTCGTATTTGGTGTTCAGAATAGTCCTACCCATGGACAGGGTGGGCTTTACTATGCTGATTTTATAAATAGCCAGTCTAATATGTGGATAACTGGTTCTATGGCCAGGAAAGTGCTTAACTTCCTGAGCCTCAGTCAACAGTGGTTATTAAATGGGTTTTTGTTTGTTTGAGATAGGGCCTCATGTAACCCAGGCTGGGCTTGAATCCCTATGTAGCTGAGGATGACCGTGAACTTTTGATCCTTCAGCCTTTACCTCCCAATTTCTTGGGACTGCAGGCTGCCTGTAATGCACGCCTGGTTTTAAGGGAATTCAACCCAAGGCTTCATGTGCATGCTGCCCACTGAACTACTTTCCTAGCCCTGAGTTGTTTTTGAAATCATAAGACATAATCCGTGAGACAATTAGAATTGTGCCTGGTGCACATGGCACCACCAACAGTAGTTCTTCTGTCCCTCACCTCTTCCTTCAAGCAACCCAAATCAATTGCACACAGCCACATAGCTCGTCCCTCAAAAAGAATGTGCTTCAGCGTCAAAGAGAACTCAGTGATTGAATGATGACAGACTTCTCTGCTTCTATTGCTGTTCATAATAATATGTTTAAGGGGAGGAGCATGAATTAATGCCACCCTGTGCTAAATTTCTTTCTGTTCTCAGAAACTAGGTTGTTTGTTGTGACCTTGGTAGCTCTTGTTCACAGGTTAGGAGGCAGCTTGATATTTTGGTTATCCCAAATGCGACTGGAGAGAGGGAACAACTACCATCCCAAACACAATTTGCTGCAGAGAGCAACTTTATATGTTGTCAGCACTCATGGGACTATGTAGACTGTAATTCACTTTAGATAGGAATAAGAAAAGATTTTCTTTTTCTGAATATTTTCCGAGATTAATAAAGCCATATTCTTAGGGAAAGTTTATTAATCCATAACTTACAGAAAACTCCAGAGGAAGGAGATATGAGATATGTTCTGTAGGTAAAGACATCAAGCATGTCATGCTAGAATTGAATTCTGCACATAATGTTCAGCTAGCTGTCTTCTAAGTGCATAGCAGGTACTATGATGGAGATGACTGTGACCTAAACAAGCAGTTGTTTTGCTTTATCTTTAAAAAGAGAGGAAATGAGAGTGGTGGAAACATAAAAAACAATTGTGGAGGGCTGGCTTCTCTTCCTCCCCTGGGCTGCGTCCAGACAGTCGTGTGCTTGACTGTTTCTGAGCTGTGTGTGCTGGGTCTCAGGGGTCAGATAGGGATGTGGTATAGGTGCAATGATGACGGCGATGGTGGTGGTGATGGTTATGGGGGGGAAGGGGGTGATGGCTGCTTCATTATCCATTATAAGAAATGAAGATTTATTGAAATGACTCCTTTTATTATTTCGCCCATTTACTCAGTATTCATTGAGTTGTTGCTAGGTCCTACAACAATGGTGGGCTCCATGGATATGGACTTATGAAAGATACAAGCTTTCTCCCTCAGGATCTAGATACAGTCAGTGGAGCACGAATAGATAAGTTAGTGGCTAAGTACAACCAAAAAGACGGATAGATTTTGGTAGAGTATGGAATGGTCAGCGTCTGAGCCAAGTATTTTGAGAGGGAGTCTTTGGTGTTGGGACCCAGGCTGATAAGATATGTGTGTGTGTGTGTGTGTGTGTGTGTGTGAGAGAGAGGGAGAGAGAGAGAGAGAGAGAGAGAGAGAGAGAGAGAGAGAAATCTTGGTTGCCTTCTGAGTGCATATAGTCTACTAAAGAAGTCAAGAAATTCACTTTCTTTGTTAAAGGACCATAATGATGGCATTGGTATGTGTACCATCATGTATGGGGTGTGCTGGACGATTTGATAGAGTGGATAATAAGAGTATGTGTGTATGAGGGGGTGGGTGCACGAGGCAGAGATAGTGAGGCTGAAGGTTTAGTAGAGACAGTATATTCAGCTTCCAGTCCATGAGTCTTAGAGGCATGCTTGTGATTGGGCACATGATGCTGAAATTGCCTTTCTCAGTTTCCCATTGCTTGACATGAAGGAGCAGGCTGAGGGGAAAGACAGTTGTTTTGTTTAGGTATAATGAAGCTATGTGATTCAGGTGTGGCATGTGTTAATGGTCTTAAACTATCTCCTTTGTAAGAACTGCAAACTTGGGTGCCCACAAGGACCTTCCTGAGTAAAAGAGACTATCTGGGGACCTGGTATGCCACTGCTAAGCTCCAACCAGTGGCTCTAGTAAGGAAATGCTGAACTGAGGCAGGCAATTCCTTGGTCATTTTAAGAAAAAGGTGTGTGTGTGTGTGTGTGTGTGTGTGTGTGTGTGCACATGCAGTAAAATTCCTCTGTTTGAAAATGTATCACTAAGTCAGTTTTAAAAAAGCAAACAGAAAATATGTTACAGGCTAAAGACAACTGACCTCTGGACAGTTTTTAGGTTATGCAGCACCCACTGGTGAATTCTGGCCTCTTCTTTGTAATTACTATGTTGTGACTTTATAAATCTTCCTCAAGTGGAAATTCAGTCAGTATGCCAACGGGTATTTCTTGGTAAAGGAGACAGTTTCTGAAAGGTAGTTGAGAAGTTGTAATTGGTCCTCATTTGGCTTTATTTCTTCAATCACCTTGTCTATTGTGATCAGTCACTTCTGATACATGGTAAAAGCTTCAGCAAAACCCGTGTCCACAGTGATTCTGGCATGCTCTTTGCTGTTGACTGGACAGCAGTGAAGTCTGTGTCTGTCTAAGCTGCGGCTACTGTAATTAAGCCCCTTATGTTCTGTTTGCAAGCTATCCTTGCAGTGCATCAAACGAGTAGTCTTAGCGTCTGTAATGACAGCATTGCCTGACTTTGTCATTGAGGGTTGAGACTCCCAGCCACTGAAATATGCACATTTCAATCCGGAATGAGAACATGAGCAACTTAGTAGTTACTATGGAATTGAGTGAATGTCATAAATATTTATTTATCTTTTTCAGAGCTGGCATAAAAACGGTAGGATATAAAAAAAGTTGTTCAGTATAAAAACAACAGAAAATTCATTGACTATACATCTTCTGAATGCGCGTGTCTCTTCGGGTTTTCATTAGCGTCTAGCAATATACTTTGAGAAATTAGATTTGAAGAGAAGCTCTGGAAGAATATGAAAGCAACCAGTCCTCATAATTAACCCATTTTAGGAAGGATTCTCCTGCACTGCAGCCTGTGTTAACCCTGTCGTGGGCTAAAGTCAAGTTGAATGTCTTTCTTGGAACTTTTAAAGATAAAATAGTCCCCTGGTAGTTAAATATGAAGAGTTCAAAGGAGCAAAGGTCACTTATGCTCTGCCTATCAGTGTATGGAGCCAGTGTATGAAGATAAAGAGGCGAGGCTTGCATGGCCAGACCAGCATCTCCACAGGTTTCAGCCCCCATCCTCTGCTTACTTCATTGTGTCAAAACTTATTTTCCTCATCTTTGAAAAGGAAATAAAATTAATATCTATTTAGCAACTCTTGGTTTCGGGTGGGGGATTTTCTTTTAGGTTCTTTAAGAGTATGTGAAGTGCTAAAAGAGCCCCAATTCTCAATGCCCCCCAGATTATAAAGAAACCCATTTGACAAAATGGGATGCAATTCCATGGTGACTGAAAGCAAGCGTGCCACTATACCCTACAGAATTACCAGTCCTACCTAATTAAAACGTTGGAGAAGCTAGGATTTATGATGTGACACAGCACTGGGGAGAGTGCCTCTGAGGACCTTGTTCTACATAATGTGAATGCAACATCCACTATTGTGTTTAGCTCTGCTCTCGAAGTACTCCTCTTCCTCTTCTGATAATAAGCATTGTCCAAATGGAGGGGCATGTGATTCACCCCTGGTCCTAGTTAGGACTTTAGGGAATAAACAATGATAGATGGAGTACAAAGAGGAGGGTGGTCTGAAGCATGTCTTTTAGGTTAGTTCACTGATTGGTCAATTGATTGGTTTGACGTGTTGATTGGTTGATTGGTTAATTGGTTGGCTGATTGGTTGATTGACTTGATCTAATTGATCTGACTGACTTGATTGGTTAATTGATGTATCTGATTTATGCTTAGTTTATTTTTAAAAGTTTGGTAGAATTCTGGAGTGAGGTTTCCTGGTTTGGGCTGATTTTTAGTTGGAAGCCTCATCTCATTTATACAATTTTCATTTAATTTTGGTAGGTGATATTATGTTCAGAAATTTATTTATTCCTCTAGGTTTTCCACGTCATTGAAACATAGGTGTAAACAAATTCTCTAATATCTGAATTTCATTGCTCCCTCATCTCATTTCTAGTTTTATTACTTTGGGCCTTCTCTCTGTTTGATCAGTATAGCCAAGAGTTTATCCTTGCAAAGAACTCATTTATTGATCCTTAATTTTATTCTCTTACTCTCCACTTCATTAATTTCTGCTCAGATCTATGTTATTTCTTTCCATCTACTAATTTTGGATTTTTGTGTATGTTTCTAAGACCTTGACATGTATTATTAGAGTTCTCTGATTTTAATTTTATATAGGCATTCAAAGCTAGGAACTTGCCTCTTAAAAATGCCTTTACTGTGTCCTGAAAGTTCTGGTAAGTTGTGTTTTCATGGTCACTTAACTTTAGAATATTAGAAATTTCCTTCCTAATTTCTTCAATCATCCACTGGTCATTCAAGAATATATTGTACAATCTCCATGTGTTTGTACAATTTCTACTGGTACTGAGTTCTAGTTTTATTCCGTTTTGATCTAACAAGGTAGAGCAAATTATTTCAATTCTACTGCATTTGTCAGGACTGTATGCATAAGCCAGCTTAGAGTTTATCTTGGAGAAAGCTCCATGGACTGCCGAATACGACGTAAACTCAGCCGCTGTTGGGTGGAATAGTCTGTACATGTCTGTTAAGTACATTTGATATATGATACAATTGAAGTCTGAAGCTTTTTTGTTGCTTTTTTTGTTTGGATGACCTATGTATTTATGAAAGTGGGGTGCTAAAGTCACCCACTATCTGGATCTATCTGTCCCTCTGTGTCTAGTAGTGTTTGTTTTATGACAGTTGCTATACCAGCACTTTGGACCATATGCATTTATAATCATTGCTTTTTGTTATTTTTTGAGGCAGGCCTCCCTGTAGCCCCAGCTGTCCTGGAACTTGCTGTGTAGACCAGGCTATCCTTTATCTCACAGAAATCTGCCTGCCTTTGCCTCCTGAGTGCTGGGATTCCCAGTCCTAATGCCCAGTCCTAATTGTTCCCACTTTTAGTAATATATAATGACTTTATCTCTCTTAACTGTGGCTTGAAGTGTGTTTTTTCAGATATAAGAATAACCATTCCACAATGCTTCCTGTTTCTGTTTGCTTTGAATGTAGAACTCATCTTTGACTTCCTGTCTGTGTGAGTCTTTGCCAGTAAACTCTGTCTTTTACTGGCAGCAAATGGTTGGAACTTATGTTTATATTCAATCAGCTAGTCTGTGTCTTTTCATCAGAAAGTTGAGACCATTAACATTTAATGTTATCATTGAGAGATATTTGATAATTCTTGCAAACTTTTGGATTGTTTCTTTTGTTTGTTTGTTTGTTTGGTTCACATATTGTTTGCTATTTTCTTTACCCTTATTCAACCTTGGGATTTGCTGATTTACTGAGTTGGACATGCTTGATTCATTCCTGTTTGTCGTTTATTCATCCATTCCTCCTGTGAGGTTTACTCTTCCTTGTGCTCTTGTGTTTTGCTGTCTTTCTTCCCCTCTGTAGAATTCCTGTATGTTCTGAAATGCTGGCTTATGGCATTAGTTGCTTTAGTTTCTGCTTGTGTTGGAAGGCCTTTATTTCTCCATCAATCCTAAAAGATATCTTTGCTGGATATGGTAATCTTGTTTAGCTTTTCCTTGCATTCAGGACTTGAAATAAATCATTCCATGTTTTCCTAGCTTCCAGGGTTTTGTCGGAAAGGCCTGGTGCTATTCCTGAGTTTGCCTTTGTAAGTAAGTTTGCTTTTCTTCTTCCTGAAGTATTGTTTCTTCGTTCTTTAGTTTCAGCATTTTAGTGATGTCTTGTTAAACAGAGTCTTCTCTAGTCATCTCTAGTTTGGTTTTGAAAATGCCTTTTATACTTGTGTGTCCATACCTTTCCGGGTAGTTTTTTGCGATACTTTTGCTGAATAGTTTTCCTATGCGTTTAGTTTTTTATCTCAGCTCTCTCTTCTACTGGGATTCTTGGCCTTTGTCTCTTCCTTGTTTCTCATAATTCTTGGAAGCTGTGATTATGCTTTAAAAAATGTATTGCTGCCAAAATGTGACAGTCACCAAGCTTTGTACTTACTCTCCAGCACTCTTTGTTCCGTTTCATCGTCTCGATTGATGATGTTTCCCATTTTTGATTAATCAACTCATTTCGACACCTCTTTGGTTCTTATCTAGAACTGCAATTTCCTTGCTGAATACCCCTCCTGCATGTTGTTGAATTTCTAATCTGTTTTGCTAATGTTCCCATCTACATTGCTGACTTTCTTACATAGGTCCTGGTTTGATATCCTTACTTCTTTTATCTGTTTGAATACACTTTGAAGTTGTTGAACATTTTGAAAGGCAAGACTTTGAGTTCCTTTCCTAGCATTTCATCATTTCGTTATTAGTGGCTTCAGTGATCCAGCAGTTATGAACCACCTTAGCTTGCTCTTGCACTGTTTGTGTATGTGTTTCGATGTTGTGATTTCTGCATTTCTTGGTATGGATGTGTCTCCCCCCTGCTTTTGTTTTATTTTATGTGGATCTTCTTAGTATTCTTTCCTTGGGCCTATGATCCTAGCTACTCTTCAGAAGGCAAAAAGAAATAGCAGTAATAGGAACAGTAACCGGACACCAGACCGAGTACGAAAATGAAGTAAAGAGCAACAAGTACTTCAGTTGTATCCTCAATATGGTTAGAAAACAGAGGAGTTAGGAATCTCTTATGATAAATAGAATTTAATAATTATTAAAGCTTACTGGGCATGGTAATACCCATGCCTATAATCCAAGTACTTGGGAGGAAGACAGGAAGATTGTTGTTAGTTTGAAGCTAGCCTGGGGCACATAAGGAAATCCAGGGCTAGCCTGCAATACAGAATGGGCTACCTTTTCTCAAAAGCAACCAAGTAAACAAATAACCAAACAAACATTTAGTAAAACAAAAATGTATAATTGAGAAATCAAGAGATAGCGAATGGGGAAAGGGAAGAAGAAAACAAGATGAGGCGGAAAGTCTGTGGACAGGTGAGAAAAGGCACAGAAAACACGAAGCAGTCATTAAACCTGAAGCAATGTAAAAACCAAAGCAAAATGAATAATATGAAAATGCAAATTAAGAAAGCAAAAAATAAAGTGAAATAAAAGCAAAATGGGATCAGTCCCTCTTTCTCACTGTAGGTGTCAGGTCCTGTACCTCTGAGTTCTCTTTTGGAGGTGGGAAAACAGTTACTTATGTCTGTAAGGTTAAAAAGGCTGTTAGCAGAATGGTCTTTGTGCAATGTTGCTTTGTAGCTCAGACGGGTTAGACCGGAATGTTGTATATGCAAGCTGTCCTGTGTCTTCCATCCTGGCACGAATTCCTGTGCAGAAGTCAGCCCTCTAGGAAAAGCTTCCTAGACCTCAGCATGGGATGTCCTCTCAAATCAATGCCCGTCCTGTCATGTGTGGTATGTGTGCTGGGTGGCTCAGCCTTCATAAGCAGACTTCACTGTCCAAGGTTCTGAGGGGACATGTGTGCTTATGTTTACCTTTGCAGCTGGATAGTTTCATGTTGCCAGGGCCTGGGCTGCTTTTCTGCCAGCATCCCATGGTCTTTGTCTGAGAGCATTTGTGTCCGCTGAGTAGTGTTCAGATCAACTCTCCTGGGTAGTTCACATGTTTCTCAGGGTTATCACTCTCTTGGTCAGTGGAAGAGTGGAGTCTCTTGGGTTTAGAGACATGGCTGTGCAGTTCCTGTCCTCCCCATCAGAGTGGTCAGGATCTGCCCTACCTTGCCCCAGTGATAGGCAGCATGGCATATTCAGAGCTGGGTCTGTCCACCCGAGTATGCTTCAGAAAGCTTGGAGATTGGCCATCTACAATTTTTGTTATTGCTGTGTTGGATTTTGGAGAGCTTAGAGCAGAGAGAAGAGGAAGAACTACTTTGTTCATTGCCCTAAATTCTACTATTTTGATTATTAAACCAGATCATGCATTTAAGCATTTAACATATCACTTGTCACATAGAAAACTTAAGCATTATGGTTATTTTTTTCTGTGCTATACACTTTTTTCTTTGTGACATTTAGCTGGTCAATACACTCTTGTTTTAAAAACCACTCTTCTCATATATCTTCACAAAGCATTCTCTTTATGTCATTTTAGCAGGTATAGAAATTTGCTTATATGCCTATATCATAATTTAGTCCTTCATTATAGCTATAAATTATTGGTTATTCTTTTATTAAAGATAATGCTTTGATGAATATTTTGGCTGTTTAACATCTTCATTCATGAATATTTGGCAGTAGCTTGATTTTCTGGACTCGGTAGACATGAACTAGGCACAATACAACCCCATTCTCCGCTGAACATTAGGAAATGAAGGATATGTTCTGATCTGTGCTGTCCAGTAGGGCACCCTCAAACCACATGTGGCTGCTTGGCATTGGAAATGCAGCTGGTGTGACTGAGAAACTAGAGTTAGTTCTAAAAATTGCCTCTATTTATTTTAGTTTAATTTACCCAAGCTGGGCGTGGTGGTGCATGCTTTTAGTCCCGGCACTCAGGAGGCAGAGGCAGGCGACTCTCTGTGAGTTCGAGGTCAGCTTGGTCTACATAGAGAGTTCCAGGCCAGCTGGGGCTTTAGGGAGACCCTGTCTCAAAAAGACCAAAAAAAAAAAAAAAAAAAAATTACCCAAGAAACCAGTGGCTACCGTATTGGATGACGTGGAACTTTTACTCTTCTGCGACAGTGTGTAGAATAAGTTGTAGGCTGAGGGTTTGGTTTCCATGTAGACACATCATAAAACATTTAATTGTCCTCTTCTGGTGTTTTGATTCCAGTGTAGTCTGAAGGTGCTTTATTTTGCCTTTTAATTATCTCAATTTGCGGCGATGGTTGGTGGAGAATGCTGTCATGGTCAAGTAGAATTCTGAATAGAACACTGACTGTAGGCAAACCCTCGAGGCTCTTAATGACAAGAATCTAGCTTAGTCTGTCTTCAGTCTGGAAAGGAATTCTTTATTTGAATAAGCCAATCTAGACATGGTTCAGCTGCAAGCATGGCTAGTGACGCAGCTCCCCCTGTTCAGGTTTCATATCACCTTTACATTTTCTGTGTTGGCTCTGTCAATAGCCTCTATTTAGGTGGTGCAAAGATGGCTGCTAGGAATCTACGCTTTTGTGTCATTAACTTTATAACCACAGCAAGAAAAAGGGCTTGTCTTCCAGTAAGGCTGACAGAGTGGCAGAAAGTAGGATCTCAGTGGCCATTGTCCCATTCCTGAGCTAGTTACATAATCAAGATTGAGAAGGTAGAATTAATGCTCGCTAACCAAGGCTGGGTCTCTGGCATCCAAACTCTGGAGCGAGAGGGTGTGGTCAGCCCCCGCACCCCAACTACATGGACTAAAATTAAGAAAACAGGATCAGTTTCTAAAAGAAAGAACATGCTTGACAGAGAGACAGGTACGTTATACAAAGTTGACACTGTGCCTTGCACTGTATCAGATAAAAAGTAGTTTTAATGATCTGACTTGTGTCTTTGAAGCATTCTTGGTTCTCCCAATCATTTTCTTAGGAAAGCTAGATTGTTGGGCAGGGAAGGGGGTGAACAAAGGTGGGTAGAATTTTCTGTCCTGTAAATTGCTATCAATTCACATAGCAGGCTTGTATCACTTAATAGCACAAGTCTTTTATCCAGAGATAGGGTTTTGAGAACTATCTTGCAGTTGCCAGAGGTTGGGATGCTTGGATTCTGTTTGGTCTTGCTCATGTTTATGACAATATACTCACAAGCTAACCCCTCCTCTCTAGGGAGAAAGTAAGTGTGCACCAGAAAGTTAACAATGTAAGTAAATTTATGCATCTATTGAGATTATTTTTCTTTATGAATAAGGCAAAAGATGTATTACCTAAGACCCTTCTTAGAAGCGACTCAAAGCTGATGGGGTTTGTATGTCAGACTCCAGACAGTCTCAGGTTCAAGTGAAGAGCGGGCTCTTCAGTCCTTAGCCAGTGTATTGCAGTAATGCCATGGGATTTATGGGTGTAATTAAACCACACCTATTAGTAATTACAAAAAGGGACACATGCCCTTAAACGTGACTATAGCATATCCGACCTTCATTAAAGCATGAATTTATTTACTTAATCAGCAAAGCCCATGCAGCAAACATTTTATTGCTCTTCCAATTTTCTGATTGAGCCTTTTTGAAATAAAATATGGCCACTAAAATAGTTTCTCTTTACTGTTCTTGCATAGTCTTATAAGAGATATTGACATTTCATATCACTGTTTATGCTCAATTTCTCTCCAAACTTTTCAGTATAATGCTAACCAGCACATTAATATCTCTCAGCTAAAAGATAAGTTTGGCCTTGTAGAAGTAAGCTCTTTTTTCTGTCCTAACATCTACTGTCTTGGGGGCTGGAGGGATGGATCAGAAGTTAAGAGCACTGACGGCTCTTGCAGGGGACTGGGGTTCAGTTCTCAGCACCCACATGGTAGCCAACAACTGTCTGCCACTCTAGTTCCAAGGAATTCAGTGTTCTTTTCTGGCCTCCTCTGGCATTATGTGCACATGGGCCACTTATATTCACACAGGAAAAACAAGTATACACATATGAAAATAAATAAGTAAAACACCACATCTACTGTTCTGTAAAATTAGAGGTCTTTCTATTTGTAATTCTCAGATTTTTACTTTGTTTTCATTGTGACAAGAATACTCATATACTATCAACTTTTTTTAGCTTAAATATTTTTTTTAATTTTTTAAAGTTTTTT
>NW_008336313.1:544667-554006 GCF_000622305.1 Nannospalax galili | reverse complement strand
CAAGTTTCTAGGTTCACAGTTGAATTAATACAGTTATACAATACTGAACTCAGTATAAGCCCTGTAAGACAAAATTGAATGAGTTTTTAACCTTTAAAAAAGATCTCTATTTCATTTTAAAATATAGGTCGACTAGTTCTAGGGGACTATGAGCATCTCTCAAAATGTCCTGTAATTGTGGTGGGTCACCTGTACTCTTGATCAAGGAGGCTGAGGAGACCTCACGAGATGGACTTGAACCAGTGCCCAGTCTAGAAAGAGGAGGGTCAACACAGAGGAAACTTATACGTCAGCTTTTAATGAACCAGTCCCCATCGCATAGTATACAATATCATGAACGAAACTTGGTTTTCAGTGTTGTTTTATTTTACCTAGAATCACAGATAGGCTTTCTGTGTTTAAAACCTGGATAATGGAGGGCAGTCTTAGAAAAGCTCTGTAATCACTTCTGCTGAGTCACCTAGGCTAGACTGAGCTACCTGTGTGCAGATAAAAGAAATGAAGTACTAGGGGGCTGGAGAGGTAGCTCAGCAGTTAAGAGCACTGGCTGCTCTTGCAGAGGACATGGGTTCAATTCCCAGCTCCTAGGTAGCAGCTAATAACCATCTGTAACTCCAGTCCAGGCAATACATGCATACACATGAAATAAATAAATAAGTAAAAATAAATGAATTTTGGGGATTGAGAGATGACTCAGCAGTTAGGAGCACTGGCTGTTCTTGAAGAGACCTGGATTTGAATCCCAGCACCCACGTGGCAGCTAATGACCATCCATAACTTCAGTTCCAGGGGATCCGACAGCCTCCTCTGTCCTCCACAGGCATTGCATAACATGGGTGCACTTACATATATGCAGGCAATACATGTGTACACATAAAATGAAAATAATAAAAATTTTTAAAAACAGAGAACGGTGAGTGAGCGCTGTCTCAGAACCCTTCTCAGAGTTCCCTGACCTGACCTCTGTCTGCTCATCCTATACGCTACGGTAGAACCGATATCTTCTTGTACCATGTCTCTCCCACCTGGTCAGGTGCTCCTTCTGGACAAGTAACTTTAGCATGTGTTTTCCCATATTTGAAATGCATTTTAAGTTGGACACAGTCAATATTTGACAGCTACATACATGATCTATGTTTTAAAGATGTTACAGGGAAAGATAAAGCAAAACCAAGTACGAGCATATCAGAAAGCGGTCTCTTATGTAGTCATGGTGAAATTGCTTAGGTATTTATTCTCTATAATGTAAATTCAATAGTTTCTCTGGAAATTTCATTTTAATGTAGATGAAATGCCAAATTTTTGCAGTTGAGTGGAAAGGTAAATCATTTTATGCACATAATGGAACCCTTTTACCCATTTCTGATTATTCAGCACCTTCTGGTTGGCCTGTGCGTTGTTTCTTCTCTTCATGTCAAAATGTTACCTTTTTCATGGTCAGGTCAGTCTGGGTGGGCTCAGGGATAGTTAATCTACAAAGCAAGACAGTGTGCATGTAGCTCCCCAAGTCAATGAGGATTATTCTGTCCTCTAGAAAATTAGGTTTGAGTTGTATTAATGTCAGTGCCTGAGACCAAAGAAATCCCATTTCATGATTGCACTGTGTGTGAATTTTGTAACGTGTCTAGATGGGCAGAGCTATGATTGTTTCTCTTTCCTCAGCATTACTAAATGGTAATGCAATGGATCCGTGAATGGGAAGCTATTCAAATAGCCTAGGCCGCTCAGATAACTCACTCTGCACTTGGGAAGTCCCCATAGAACACCGAGCTGCTGCTGCGAAGTAGATACAATGGGAACAACACTCTTATTGCTTTGTTTAAAAGGAAAGGGTTATACTGGCATGAACGACTCAAATCATTTTGCTTCAGACAACAACATGTTTAGGTCTGCCATGTTACAGGGAAAGAATTCTAGCATGTACTCATTGCTGGGAGTCCTTGGGCTACTATGTACCAGGCATGTTGGGAATGTTTCAGTAGGACTGACTGTAAGATGGAGCCTGTTATTTTGGTTTTCTTTAAGATCTGTTCTATTATTTATTTATTTGTGTGTGTGTGTGCACGTGTGTGCATGTGTGCACACATGAGATGAGTGTGGGACATTAGTGGTCAGATCCCCTAAAGCTGGGGTTATAAGCAGTTGTGAGCCACCGACATGGGTGCTGGGAACTGAGCTTTGGTCCTCTGAAAGAGTAGCAAGTGCTTTTAACAGCTGAGCCATCTCTTTTTGTAATATTTTATTTTAAAAATATTTTAAAAATATTTTATTTAAATATATTTAAATATTTTAAATATATTTTATTTATTATTCCTATCTTATGTGTATGAGTGTATTGCCTGCATGTATGTGAGTGCACCTGTGTCATGCAATGCTGCGGAGATCAGAAGAGGGCTTTGGATTCTCCTGGAACTGGAGTTAAGGACGGTTCGTAGCTGCCATGTGGGTGCTGGGAATCAAAACCGGGTCCTCTGCAAGAGCAGTCAGTGCTCTTAGCCCCTGAGCCATCTCTCCAGCCTCCTGGGCCATCTCTTTAGTCCTTGAAAAATAAGTGCTCCAATACTGAGTCACTGCGGTTTATCATAGATGTACACACTCCCAGCCACAGTACTACAAGTCTTTAGAAGTTCATGTTAGAAAAGAATGCTATCATGGATAAGCCTTTGGGACTGGTGAACAGTACTAGCGCTATGACAGGATTCCAAGGGCCTTCTTCTCCTAATCTATTGGAAGATGCCCACTGTTTCAATTCAGTGGACGGTAGGCACAAGCAGCCTTGTAGTCCCCAAGTGCTCTAAGCTTTAGGAAGGTAGGATGGGCTGTTAAAATCTAGAGCCATCCATTTAGAGAAATAGCATTTGCAGTTTGGCTCTGGCTCCAATGTCTTTGATTTGTTGGGTCTTAGATACAAGGGAGGAGCAGTGGACCATTTGATTCCATTAGGTCTATTATGGCTCAAATATTATAATGTGTATTATTTTTCTGCCTCAACTATAAATGTTCAGTGTCCATGAAATTCCAATAAATTCAATCAAAGCTATGAAGTTTACTAGTTACGTGCCCTTGCCAAGTCAGTTTGCTCTCCTCCCTACCTCATTATTCTTATCTTTCAAATGTGAGGTTTTTACCTTTAACTCTCCAGGATCTGTAGACAGGATGCTGGTTCTTAGTGATGGCTAAGCTAGACTAGGGAGCTGGTCAGATGCATTTGGTGTATATGCAGCCTATGGAATCATGGAATTCTCAGACTTGGTCTACCTTCTGAAGCATATGCATATTCTATAAGTAAATATGTCTATAATCTTCTAATTTCTTAAAAATGATACAAATCTGGAATCACAGTTCAAATTAACATTAAAGAGTAACTATAGTGCATTTTTAGATTAGAAAGCAATATCATCCATCTGTCGTGTTATCTTCTTATTCAGTGTTTATTAATACTAAGCACTTATCATATCCTTGGTGCTGTGCATGGTGCTGAGAATACAAAGCACTATAAAATACTGTCCCTGTCTGTAAATCTCTCATCAGCTCCCCAAAGGAGGAGGACTTCACTAAAAACCACTTACTACTAATTGGGTTGCCTCTGGCTCTGTATGTTAGGAGTGATAATGTGTAGGTAACCGCCAACAGAAAAGAAGAAAAAAAAGTTTCTAGGCTCTGGCTCCCACAAATCTTTAATCATTTCAAGCTTCATCTAGAGACTGAATTGGAAGGGAACTCTGTGGAAAGCCCATTTACAAACAAAAGCCCAGCCAGGAGTCAGACAGCATTTCTCCCAATGAAGGCCTCAGCATCAGAACACATTCAAACCCAACTAGTCCTTCACGCCAGTGTTCAAAGGAAGGAGAGACCACACAGAAAATGGAATATAATTGGGCACCCTGGAGGAATGGGACAAAACCAGGCTGCATTGTAAAGCCTCAGTGCAGGCTGGTCCTGAGCCACAGTGGACAACTCTAGCCTTTGCTCGTGAACACACTCTGAGAGTTGTGAGCTGTGAAATGGAGGTTTCACCCCCTAGTTTGTAAACATGGGGTGCTTTTGCTTTTTATTTTAAGATAAAAGAGATTTTATTATGAATGTCCAAATCAAAAGATAGAAGCTGAATGACCCATCTTTGGGTGAGGAGAGGTTTGTGAGATGACAGAGAATATCCCGAGTACATTTCAACCAAACTCTCAGAAAGGGGAGAAACTTTGCACAACAAACACTATTCATGTCACTTGAATAAATTTACAAATCCACTTTTCTGCAAGTTTCCATTATCTTTCCTTTTGGCGTCCCTGCCTTCTGAATGAACTCCTTATCTGTCAGTGCAGTGGACCATTGCCCTGCTTACTCGGCATCCTCTTGGTAATTCTGCATGGCACCACCATTAGGCCCCACATTGCAGCAGTTACTCATGACATGCTGGCCACCTGCTTAAGACTTTGTATCCAAGCGTGATGACCACGTCTCTCTCGTTTTAGGATCCTCTCCCTGTCTGTGGGCCTTGCGTGAACTCAATAGGGTTAACTCACTGGATGAGCAAATGCATGCAAGGAATGAATACCATTCATATCTAGAATCTAGACTTCAGAGTCATTTTGGATGTTAATTCTGTGACATGTGAAGAGAGGGGACAAAGTCCACCTACAATTTGTGGTATACTTTCTGAAGATATGGAGGGTGATAGTAGCAGGTTTTACCTCAAGAGAGTCAAATAGCAGACTGAAGACTGATCATTACATAGAGGGGTTGGCTGAGATGATCAAGTAATATTTTAAAGGGAGTCATAAAGAGCTCTGCACTTAGCAAATCAATGATTAGCAAAATACAATGTGGGGATATCCGGCCTTTCTTATCTGGGGGTGTCACTGATTTAAGTTGATACATGTTAGCAATGGACTACAGGGGATGTCTGATCCCTCTTGGGGTAGATTGGTGGGAGTTTTTGTTCATAAAGAAGCTGTCCATGGCTTCTTGTTTCTGTCGTCTGAGAGACAGTGGCAGTTCAGCTACGAATGGACACACCTGACAGTGATGCTGTGAACGTGGCAGGGAGTCTTCTGCCTCAGCTTCTTTCCAAACAGACTAACACTTGGCCTGACAGGAACCAATAGACACAAATATTAGTGGAACGGGAACTGACCAAACTACAGTATGGCCATAGAAAGTATGGTAGAAGGTCAGGAAGATAAAGACTTCGTGTCTCAAACAGGGAGAAAACAGAAGTGATTGGAATGTTAGTGTTTGGGAGTGTGTTTATTGTCAACGATGAGTGCGTGGAGTTGAAGATACGGAACGTGATCACTGCCTTCAAATACTAGACAACGGCCCTGAGGAAACGTGAAGTGGGAGTAAGGTACCTTCTGAGTACTGCCAAAGCTGTGGAGGGCAGAGACAGGCTTGGGCTCAAGGAACTGTCTAGGTACAAAACGCTTTCGGTAACAGACTTCCTTTCCCACGTTTAAGCATGAAAAATGTTCAGGGAAGGGTACCCAAGAGGATCTCCGGGTTGGACTGAGGATCAGGTGAAATTATTTCTAAGAATCCCTTTAACTGTAGCATTTCATGATTTTTACTAAATAAATAAATGGTCCTCTTTGACCCAGGGAAAAATGTAATTTGCTACTAAAAAGTAAGCATCACTACTCCTCTGAAACACGTTTAATTGCATTATGTCAAGTTATCCTTCTTTGTACACGTAAGGAAGATGTTGCCATCATTCTGTATATTCAAAACCCATCGACTTTGTGTGGACAGTATCGCGTTCAGCGTTGCTGTGGGAGCATGGTCCTTGGCTTGGCTTCAGTGCTGTGGTCAGACTCTAGGTTAGCAGGCGAGAGCACCTGGAAGGGGCAGGAACAGTTCTTGGCACAGAGGTTTAAGTACGTGATTGTGGTCACATAACTATGGCATGGCACACAGTATTTGAACCAGATGGTGTGATTTCCAAAGTCATAACCTAAACCTCGGGGCTGGCGTGCATTTCTGTGGTCAGCACAGTAGTGGAGGTTGACAGTGGGAAACTGAAAATTTTCTGTTTCAGTGAAGTCAGGTCAACTAGACTCTGCATTGGAAAGAGTGCTACACACACTCTCCACGTGGTAATTGTGGAAGAACTGTGCTGTTTGCATTAAGACAAATAAAAATCAAAAGTCCAGCTCTGTAGTTCCCCCAGTCACCTGTCAGGTGCCCAGTAGCCTCAGATGTTTGATGGCTAGTAGGATGTAGCTAGTTACCAGCACATTTGCTGATCATGTCTATCGCTAGGGCAGCCATGTTGCTGCAGGACTGAACCAGGCAGACACGGGTTCTGTGCTGGTGGTTTTGTAGTTGGAAAGATTTCTTTCTAGTCCCCAGTTTCTTCATCTGCAAAATACAAATAACAAATCACTCCCATGCAGGAATGTTCTGAGGATTAAATGGGATGTCATAACAGAACAGCTTCTGTCTCAGAGGCATTCATTCCTGCTTTAAGATGCCTGACATTCAACTTATTAACTCAGAGCTAGTTTGTAAAGCTAGCATTGCAAATCTTGGGCTCTGTGTAAGTTGTCTCCTTGGGTACATTTAACATGTACATTAATGATCATTTGGTTCTTTGTAGGCAGAATGGTAACCTCCAAAGGCCACCCCCGATAGCATTTAAAATGAGTAGATACTTAATAAGAGTGATTGCATTCATCAGCAAACATTTTTATAATCTAAATAGTTACTGAACTGCATCCCAGGGGAAAACAGATCCAGGAAGGTTTTCTCTGCTCAGACATGCACCCTGAGCGTGTCTTGCGTGGGGTTAAACATTCTGAAGGAGTCCTGCCAGAAAAAAAGATTCTAACTTGATGTTTTGAGGTTTTGTGGGCCTGAAACCCTTTCTGCTCTTATAGAACACTCGTTAAAAGTAGTGTTCACAAGAAACTATTGTGTAACACGTTGCTCAAAAGGCATGGTCAAACCTCTATTTTCCAGAGCCATCCACAGAAGAGGTGCAGTGAAAAGCATTTCCTTCTGTGCTAACCCCTAATTCTCACCTAACAAAAGGAACATGGTGCATCCAGTGCGGTCACTTTTGTAGTTCCTTAAGGAATGACTAAATCCACAGCCAGTTCAGGACCTGAAAGTAACGTATTTTGTCAAGGTTTAAGGTTCAGTAAACAGTGATTGAGATCGCTGCTGTTGCAGACAACCACAAAGGCTGTTTTTGTGCTTGGAGACTAGAGGCTAATGAATGTGTGTTTCCAGTGGAAAGCAAACAGTTTTCGAAGCTCTCTGCTTCCAGCTGTGTCTTTGCAGCACAATGCCCATTGGGTCTGACATTGGTCTAATAGAATAGAAGGGGCATGTAATTCCACCTATGTTAAGAAAAAAAATTGCTTTGAATAAAGCGCAACCTCTGTTAGTTTCGATAATCTCGTAGGATCTAGGGTAATGGTCTCAACTTTGTTCTTTCATCTCATGGAAAGTGATGAAGGTTAACAGGTAAATCCACTCAAACACAGTCACCATGTGAAGCTGGACCCAGAACTCCAGTGACCAACACAGGAGAGGTTAATGGCAACATTCTTTGACCATGATTCCAGATTTAAATACACATGCCTGTTGGCCTGTATGTTACTGATCTCTTTCTGTCAATCATCAAGCTCAGGAGTCAGGAAATGTTTTCTGAAAAGACTAGTTAGTAAATATTTTTGCTCATTTTGTCTCTTTTGTATCTCTACTCTTATAGCTCAAAAAATAGCCACAGACAGTATATAAATGTGTGTGTTCTTCTACTTAAACAAACACAGCTAGATTCTTCTCCAGCCAGGTTGCTGAATTCTCAAATATTTCTTTGATTGCTATTCTAATCTAGTCTAGGCAGTTCCTGAAATGCTTGCCCATGTCAGACCCCCATGCCAAAGTAGAACTTTGAGAAAATCAGCCTTTTAACGAATTGCCAGCAATAATGACTTCAAGCAGACAAACTATTGTTGCTAATAAACAATAATCAGGCATTATTCCAAATGGTCCTCAGCTGTCACAATAATCCTGCGAGTTGGGGATTCCTGTCAACTCCCCCTTTTCCATGGAAAAGCAAGGCTGAGAATTTAGCTTGCTCAGGAACCCACAGTGAGGAAATAACCCGAGTAAGTAAATTTTAGCATGTACATTAGTCAGCACATGGTCCACACCAGGAAGATACAAAATTCACACTTGTCAATTATAAAGAGAACGACAGGGAAAAAAGATCAGACTTTGAGGAGCTGTTTGATCCTGAATGTGGGGCTCAGGCCCTCTGGCACCAGGGACTGTACTTTTCTCCTAACAGGATACTATCTCCCAAGGTAATGTGGGTAAAAACAAGTCTTTATGGCTTAATAGACAGCACACTGTGCCCTCCCATCATGCCTTGTGGCTTTGTAACCATTTGTCTCCATCTCCAGCTGCCTAGTTCCACGTGCGGTTTTGTACAAACTCAACAACATTCTGGCTCTTCTAGATGTGCCAGGCCTTCTCACAAATCAGGGTAGGAGCTGTTCTCCTGTACACTGTGGTTACATGTTCACTCTCCCTTCCCCTGAGTTAACTCATCTGCCAGATCCCACAAAAGTTATGTGCTCTTCATTTTTTTCAAACTCCTCTGAAAGACTTAATTGCTCTTTTCTTTTTGTTCAACTGCATTTGCTGAAATGCAATTTATTGGCTTACGTTTCTTGCCTAAGAGGATGAGCTCTTAGCTAGCCAGGAGCATTGTCTCACTCAGCAACTAGCACAGTACTTGATGTCTGTCTAGCAATTGTTCAGCAAATAGTTTTTGAGATTAGAGATAAGTGAGGGAGATAATTTACAATAACCACATAAGTAGGGGTGTTTATTATATACTTGGTTAAATGGCTAGGGAACTTCAGGGTTGACTTCTGTTGTGTGAAAAAAGGCTTAAAATAAACTTGTAAGGGTCTACTCTGGTTTATCAGAGAGCGTTAAGAAATTAGTGAAGCCAGATCCAAACTAAATTTATCTAGTAGAGTACATGAATGGTAAGAACTTGGATCAGAGCTATTCTTGGTAAAAACTCTGTATCTTATTTTCTAGTGCATCCTATGAGCTAGCGAAGTGGCTTAGTGGGTAAAAGCACTTGCTGCCAAGCTTGATGATATTAGTTCGATCCTTGCGACCCACATAGAAGAGTCCTGAAAGTTGTCTTCTGATGTTCCACAAGTGTGCTATGGCATGTGCACACACATTCACATACAATAAATAAATGTAACTAAAAGATGCAACTTTCCAGCAACATGAAATTATACTCCTGTGGTATGTGTGACACCTGTGTGTGTGTGTGTGTGTGTGTGTGTGTGTGTGTGTGTATATATA
>NW_008336313.1:542778-544559 GCF_000622305.1 Nannospalax galili | reverse complement strand
TGTTTCCCAGAACGTATATTTGCACATAGTAGGTACTTAGTAAATGTTGATTATGAAATAAACCAAACCCAATAGGGGATCAATGCTCTTAGAGGTTGCAACTTAAATATATATGGAGGCATATATTAATGCATATTTTAAATATATTTTTATTTATTATTTTATGTGTCTGATTGTATTACCCACATGTGTGTAAGTGTACCTCTGTTGTGCAGTGCCTGTGGAGGTCAGAAGAGGATGTTAGATCCCTGGACCTGGAGTTATGGATGGTTGTTAGCACCATGCGGGTGCTAGGAATGGAACCTGGGTCCTCTGCAAGGGCAGACCACTGAGTCATCTCTCCAGCCCCTTAATGGATATCTTAATATGCATTCACGAACCAAGATCACAAGGACTACAGAGACCTGACTCAATTGTTCTTGTTTATTTTCTATATGGTACACTATGGTGTTACGTGCTTGTGGAGACAAAGATCACAAAATAACAAGGTCCTCTTTGCTACCTCTCTCAGTGTGTTTTCTAACCCTCTGGCCCCTTGGAATGCATTTCTTGAGTGACCGAGTATCAAGTATAGTAGGCTGTCCTTAGGTACTGTCCCTGTGAAAGAGTGAACATTCTTGGGACACAAACAAAGATTTAGGTGGTGTGTGTTATGATGGAATGAACTTTGCATGTGGGCAGAGGAATTGGCTTCTAATCTGGGCCCCGTCCCTGGCTGACCATGGCAAAGATCAATTCAACTTCTCCGGTTCAACTGTAGAAAATGCCTAGCCACAGGGAACAAGGCACAAAGACTTAAATGATCACAGAATGTATCATGTGGATCCAGAGGTTAGAAGTGCCCCTAATGAACTGCTTTTGTGATCCATGGAGCCCACAAAGGTGATAGGGGAAGGGATGGTGGCCGCAGCTCAACCAGGGCAGCTAGGAATTTGACTGTGCTCGAAGCAGATTTCCAAATTTCAACGGGTACCATGGTAACTATGGGTAGCATTTGTGAACAGGAAATTGGGAGAAGAGCAAAAATAGAAATAGACTCTAGGAAGATCACAATAGGTTGAAACACAGCATGAAGGTGTGCACACTGTCTTTTCTTTCTTTTTCTCTTTCTCCTTGATTTCTCCTTGTCTCCTCCTTGGGGGAGCTGAAGTCATCTCTGCAGGTCCCCTGCAAGGGAAGGGTTGAAAGGAGAGAGAGCTTAATACTGAATAAGAGTTAGTATCCAGAAAAAGGTTACCTTCCAGAGTTATGGTTATTAATGCCAATGGATAAATTCAGGCACATGTTTGTAGATTTATAGTTTCTGTGAGTTAAGAAACTCTAGGTAATCGTTCCTATTAGAATCATCATGATTATTTTGGTGTCTGAATAGAACTGCTAGATTTGAAATGATACTTTTGCAAAATATTCTCAGAGGCATTATCTCATCTGCACTTTAGAGCATCCCTCTGAGGGCACGTGTTAATATCTCCATTACAATGAGAAATTGAGGTCCAAGTTAAATGATTTGCCTAAGGCCACACAGCTAATGAGTAAAATAGGAGAACTTGAATCCCATCAGGTCTTCTGAATCAAATTCCATATTCTTTGTACCATCATGGGCTTCTAGAAGAATATTGTGGTCTACTTCAGGGGGCCATGCAGGACCCAAACCCTCATTGTCTGTAATATGACAATTGGGAGATACTAAGGATGTGTTTTAAAAGTTTAGTATGGGCCCGGTGTGGTTGTGCATGCCTTTAATCCCAGCACTTGGGAGGCAGAGGCAGGCAGATCTCTGT